>NW_028186299.1:1244132-1362941 GCF_003343005.1 Rhea americana
ATATATAAATATAAAAATATATAAAAAATATACCAAAAGCCCACTTAACTTTCTCTGTAGGTGGAATCATTTTCCCTTTCCAGGAGCAAAATATATTTGAATATTTTCAGTGCTTCTTAATTCAGAAGAGGTTTACCAAGTTGTATAAAAGAAGAAAATTAACTGTAGTTGTGATAAAATCATAACGAATAAATCAACATTTAAAAAATTAAACATGAATACAGGTGCATTTTCCAAAGACCACTCATCATGATTATTACTTTACATTTAGATCCAATTCAACCAGTATTTAACATTCTTAAACATTTCGTACATGAACATGATTACACTAACATGTTTATTAACACATTACATTGACATTTGCATAAGCATATTGTATCAARAGCTGAGGATTCTAGGAAAGGTTAACTGACATAAGAAGGGTCTGAAAAGAAGCAAAAGACCGCTACAGGGAAGCTACTTAAGTATAATTTATTTTCTCAATGAATATTACATACAAAAAGTATGGTTCATATCATGTATCACATGACATTTTCAGAAAGAGTTCTTGCACAATTAATCAAATTTGATTTGTAGATAGGAGTTGCATAATGCATTTTTTTTATGAGCAAATTTTTAATTGTAGGAAATGGAAACAAAAACAACCTGAGTAAGTCAATCATTTTAACTTGATATTCCCCCAGCAAAAGAATATAAGAAGTACAAAATGCAGAAATATAAATTACATGTATACAAGTGGAGATATATGAATAAAAAGGAATAACATTCCCATTTACCATGTCTGTCAAATATTCCTTTCAGTATCCACCAGAACATTTTAAAATATCTGAATATATCATCACTGAAACAAATCTATCTTCTTATGGAGATTTAAGCAGTGAATTGTTTTTATTGAATTACACTCCTCCTTTATCCATATTAATGTTTAATTAACGTTATACAAGCAAACTTCAGAAAAGGAGACGTATTTTGAGATATAGGAATAGAACTATTGCATGTGATATAATCATTTTTATCTGTTCACTTACCTAAATTTTTATTACTAAATTTTTTGGGTTTCATTTTATGGGCCCTCTTCAGCATTAGCTGTGCAGTAGAAATATCTTTAAAACCCCTAAGGAAAGAGAGAGTTTACTATACACTTGACCTATATTATGTTACATCAACTGCATATTGCTGTATTTATGCACTTTTCAAAAAAGAATATAACTGTATAGAATTTCTTATGTAAGGTATTAAACATTCTGATTCTACCGATACTGGCAATGTGTATCTTAAAATTACTATACTGCAAATTATTGAGCTGATGTCTCAGACAGTTGTAAAAGTAATCACAATAWTTTTTACCCTGGTAGAAAACAAAGATTCTTCAAAGGTTTTTTTTTAAGTAAAGTGGAATTTTAACAAACAAGCTACAACAGACAATGATATTTTACCTATTCCTGGAAGTCACTATACAAGAAAAATAGATAAGCTTAACATACCATTCTTCGGAAATTTTTTCTTCTTTTTCTGACCAGAATGAAAATTTCTTTTTTTCTTTCAAGTCAGAGAGCTGTGCCATTGTTCCCTTCTCTGATCTGAAAACAAAGTATGTAACAGAGGTACTGAAAGGTAGGTAAATAAAGAAGGACTCGGGTTGACTGCTTTGCAGCCTTTGTTACTTTGCAAGTTGTTTGTGCCTTTTGAAGCTTGGAAATAATACAAAAAAGTCTATTTTAATACTCCAGGAAGGCTTTATCTTGGAGAGTAATAAAAGTCTGCCATCAATTTGAAATGTTTACATTTCAATTACTTGAAGCATATTTCAGTCCTTTCTCTCAAAAGGAATGCAGCTGTGTAAGAAATCCCTTTTAATTCTTATCTAGTCTTAGAAATCTCTATTTCAACATCTACATATTATGATATATGTGCAAAAGTATAAGTTTTGTGATGTATAGGCTCATACACACATACATAATATATATGTATATTTTCTTATATTCTTAATTCTGGCAGTTACTAAAAAAAACCAATTCATTGAATTCAGCACTTTAGTTTCAACAAGTGAATATATTTGAACTCCAGTAATAGCATAACAACCAATAGTTATAAAAACATCAGAAAACATCTCAGTTCCTCCTCCTTTTATTTTTTGTTATAGTCAAATGAACTAAATTTAATTTCATACACACATACATATAAATATACATATAATTTTTTTACTTACCTGCTCTGAAAGTGCATATTTTCTGGTGAGCATGAATGTGGTCTGTCATCACATTGCCAAGCTTCGTGTGGTGCTAATGGCAAACTAATTGAATGTTCACTAGAATTTGAAGGCCTAGAATACTTCTAAATAAGAGAAAGAAAAAAAATACAATTGATTATTCCTCCAAGTTTTCCACAAACCTTGCAAATAACTACTCAAAATCCTGAAATTATGCACATGGTTAACTGTTTGAGCATCATTGGGACTATACATATGTCCAGGAGTTAAAATGTGCAGGTAAAACAGAGGGTTTGCAGAGTCTATTCTCATGACAGAAGAGATTCTTAATAGTGCTATGYACATTACAGACCTTATCTTTAACTAAACAGGGCAAAAAGGTGGCCTTATTTATATCTATGAAGTCCCAATGGACTATATAGTTATAAGCATCCTTTCTTTTAATTGTAGGAAATAAAAAGTTTGTAATAGCACGCTTGTAACAAGGAGAAAAAAATTACTAAAACAAAAAGCAAAAACTTCAAAGTTTATCAAATAACTAGCAGACATTACAGTTCAATGACCTTTAGTTGTTCTGAAAATATTCAGCTGTTGTCATTCTATGTAGATTATAGTATTTTTAAAGCAATGTATCAACTAGCAATTTTTAATCCATTGCCAACTGTACAGATGAAGTATATCATCTTTTTTTTTGCTACTGTGAAGGAAAGTGTTGAAAGAAATCCAAAATAAAGAAAAATTTAAGCAAATGAAAGAAAATCTAAAAGAAAAATTGCATCTGGGGATGAGAAGGAAGTCCAAGACTTCTAAAAGTAATTGTGTTTTTCAAGTCAATAGATTGTAGTATTAATCACCCTAGAACAGCATATCATTAAGGAATAAACAGAGACTAAAGAGTAAGAAGTTTCTATAACATGTTACCTTTGGCCAGTCCAGCTGATTTGAGAGCAGGAGTGTTTTTGAAGGGAAACTGGTGGTATCTAGRGTTAGCCAGTCCTTCTCTAAAGCAGCCTGTAAGAATGAGTAAAGTCAACTGATAAAATCAGTTTAGTTTTGATAACTTTTACAAAGTCGCTTTTAAACTGTSTTACATACTGTATCAACTGTTTTCAAGTCATATGTCAGAAGTGCCACCTGCAGAGCAATCACATTCAAAACACCTTTGGAGATGAGGTGATGTATTGTTTTATTTAAAACTGTTCAAATCAACACATTTTAAAATGAGATGCATCACTCATTTCTCAAATTCTTGCAATTTTATTCTAATATTGTCAGTAAACCCAAGTCATAACAAAGACCATCAGACTCTGGAAGAATACAGTCCTAAGGTTCTGTAAGGCTACAGGAACATGAACAGCCTTGTTTGATGTTTTTTAAGAAGTCTGTATTTTCAATGCAGATTTAGGTGCCTGATTCTGTCAAATTTGCTTTTGTTAAATCAAACTTAACCGATGAATGGTCTTCATTGACATATAAAGTTAAAAAAACCTAAATGTACTTATTCCTCTAATTAATCAAATTTATTTTTTACATAAACAGAATTATTTACAAACTAAAATGATAACTTGGAATGAAAAGGGATGGCAGAATTAAGTGCTAAATGGTGTCTCTGGCACTTTAAGGCAGAATTCAAGTTTTCCAGAATTTTTCCTAAAAACAAAATTTAGATTATATTTCAAACTCAACCTGCACATAAATTAGTTTTCTTACACTTTCTTGAGCTTTTCCACCATATTTTATTTCAATATTTCAGGAAAGTGAGAGAACTACATGACTCTCATATAGTAAGTAACCACTTCTAAAGAATTTGGCCTCACTTGCAAAGGCTTCATTCAGGCTGTTCTTACTTCAGCAGTAAAGGGGTTCATTCTTTTGAAAATGACTAATATATAAAAGGAGATCATCTTCTCCTCATTCATATAATATTTCAGATTGTGCTAATTTCTAATTCAGAGAATCTGAGATAGTTAACCCAGCTTTGGATACCTCAAGATAGAATTACAGAAGTCCTTTATTGAGTAGCTTGCATAAACAGGACTTCRCACAACCTTAGGCTGATAAACAAGAAAGACCTTCCAGGCCTTCAAAATTGTGACAAACAAAAGGACTGTATTCTAGTTATTTTTAAAAAGTTACTTCAGGTACTGGTCACATAATTTTGTGACTCTAAAACTGCTCTTCTTTTTATGAGGTAATATGAATCAGTATTCTTCTCCTATTCTGACCTAGCTTTAYTGGATAATTTTTCAATATAATTTGAGTTTATTTCCAAGTCTTAAAAAAGATGTATTCTTACATCTTGAGTCCTTGTTTCTGAAATGCCTTGTTCTTGGATTACAAAATGTTTTGATTTTCCTTCCTTTATTAAAGTCCAGATAAATTCTATGCCCTTCTCCTTAATAGCTGATGTCTCTTTTACTGATCTTTCTGCTTTTGTTATTTCATCTCAAAATTAAAATATACAGAGCCATCCCTTTTATCTCCTCTCCCCTTTCAGATGGTTACATACATTTAAAAAAAATCTATATAAATAAACTGCAGAGGTATGCAACAAATAAAATGTATCATATTCTTTAACTGTTACACTTGTCTACTACCTACTAGCCTATCCCTCAGTAATTCATTCCCACACTAAAAATCATTAAATAATTTATTCAAACAACTTTATAAATAAATAGACATATTTTGCCATTGTTAAATAACAACCAAATAACCCCTTCCCCCAAAACTACTATTACACATGTAGATTATAACAACTCAAATCCTCAAGGCTATCAATTAAAAATGTGAGATAGGCATAATTCAGATATGGAAAAACTGACAAGTTCATATCTCAAAGAGATAAARCCATCACATATTCAAATTTTGCAGTTGCCTGGGCTCTATAAGCAGAATGCTCAAAGTGCATGACTGCAAACAATTCAGAAAGTTTGAGTAAAAACCACCAGTGAAATTAGACATCAGTTCTCCTTATCCACCTTGAATTTGCACTTCAATTTCACTATGCATATCATATTTACATTTTTTTGATTTTTTCACATTTATATAAAACAGCAAACTTCTTAATTATTTTTCTGCTTCCTTATTTGTAAAAGAATCAGTACAGCTGGGCATGAGGTAGAGTCTCCCTTTCTGTAGAGTTTAATTCATTTATAATTCAATTTTTATTTCAGGAAACTTCGTTTGTGTGGTACAATGAGTCCATGAATTATGTGAGTATTTACATGTCTTACATTAATAGTGAATAGGATCCAGGCTTGATTGTCAGATTTCAGGCCAAGCTTGCTTCCTAGCTGTTTGAGTTTTTTACCTCTATGACAAATTAGTTTGCTACAGAAATCAGTGTAATCATGAAACACAAAAGCTAATATTCCAAAGTTGTAGTTAATATTGAAGAATGAGAATCAATGAAGCATTATACAGGCTGAATCTTGCATTTCAATTAAGGTTCTTTGTTTTAAATATTCAAGTTGAAAGTTTTCTCACAAGTTATTCTTAGTCCAGTACTAGCCATTTATTTATTGGATAATCTCCGAAGTATTCTTATTTCTTTCATAGCCTATGGAATTTCTTGCAGTGGTTTGAATGGTGAAAAGAAAAATCAATGAAAATATAAAATGATGAATCAAAGTGATATACATGCAAGATCAAAAAGAAAACCAAAAACAAAAAAAAACCTTCCCCAAATGATTTATTGTTAAGATTATAAAACACATTTGGCATGCCTAGAAATGTATAGCATATTATAAAAATATACCACACTGTCGCTTTAGCCAAGAAAAATAAACACATAATTGATTTCCAAATGTATGCTCTTCCACTGTTTACCCCTAGAGATTTTGACAGTACTAAGTTCAAGAAACTTTTGTCCATATCTTTCCCATAAACACAGTCCTGAAATAGAACTAATGAAAAGTTTACAAAGAAACAGGTTTTGCCAATAACTAAGGTTAAAAATTAGGTCTATTTCTACTGAGATTATCCACTAACAGAAACAAATAAAATCTGAGATGAATTACAAAGCAAATAAAATGATAATGCTTGATTGTATGGTCTATGTAAACAGTTACGAACTCCTTTTATTCCACAGGACAGGAAGCAGTCATACTGAATATATGTTTATTTCTAAAGTCAAATTAAGGAATTGAYTTCACAAATACTGAGGTATATAAAATAACTTTACACATATGTGTAAATCACATTCAGTTGAATTAATATGTTAGTTCATTCAAAAGTAAGTCTTTTACCCTTCTGAATAGTCCATACTTTATCTCCAGTTTGTTTGAAAACAAAGAAAAACTGTATTGATTATTTTTAAAAATTTCAGTTTTTATAAGCATACAAAACAACCATATGACTATCTATTTTTTCTTAAAACTTTAAAGAAATGAATTCACTTTAACATCATATTTAAAAATGTTTTTAATAATTGGCCAGTTTCCAAGGTATTTTTATTTTGTTTAGTTTAGTTTTGTTTTTCTGGATGTTATGTCAGGTTTTATTTAGCTCCTCCTTAGGGCACACAAGACAATTTCCAAAACTAGTAAGAATACAGACCAGCAAATACAACAAAATTTTATTTCCATTAAATACAATAAAATTATCTCTGATATCATTCTTATAACAAAAATAAACTATGAATATATTTATTTTCTAAATTTTATTAATTTTTTTAATTTTATTAATTTTTTCTAAATTTATTAATTTTATTAATTATTTCTAAATAATACTATAATAATTTATAGTATTATTTAGCTATTTCTATTTATCCATAAGGACCAAGAACTTATCATGATTCACCATATATTCTTTACCTTCTGTGAGTCTCCTCCTACAATTTTTCTTCTCTTGTATGACTTTGTAGCTCATGAATGAACTTTAAAGGAGTAGGGAAAATTTTTCATGGCATGTTGTACGTAACTTTTTACATTTTGCCACTCCTTCTACTTCAAATATTTATTCTAGCCCTTCCTTCACAAAATGTAATGATTTTATAACATAAAACACATTAAACTTCTGTTGTCCAGGAAAAAGAATCTAATCCTACAGTCACCAAAGTCAAGGAGAACAGTTCTATTAGCTTTAATAGGGCCTGAAAGCACTACTGACATCCAGAGTTTTAGTGCAAAAGTTATTCATACAGTCTAATCTATGATCTTTTTGATGATCTGGATTACACTTTGGAGTCATATATCCTTTTATAACGATTATATATGCAAATTGGGCTGCTCTGAGTCATGTCTAAATCAAGAACAAAAAATAGTTTAACAGGACACAGTATGAAAACTTGCACCCAGTTTTAAAGCATTTCTACATGTAACCTTCGGAACTGTGAATAACATGGTATATAGGCCTTTTGTCTTAGCTCAAGGAGTCTCACAAGAGTATAATAAAAAACAAAGCAACACCCCAAATTATGCTGTGGTTACAAGAAAAGTAGGMGGTGCAAGAGGGCAGCATTAACAATACAGGCTTACCGAAAAGGCCAGCATTTCAAACAAAACAACTCTGTACCAGGTCAGACCAAATGTCTGTCTACATCAGTACCCTGTTTCCAAAAGAGTTCCTCAGCAGACGCTTACGAGAAGGGTGAAAGAAGCTGGACATGCAGAGGGCAATCCATCCCTTGCTATATTCTTTCAGACTCCGGAAATCAGTGGTTTAAAGAGTTTCCACAAACATCTAGGCAATAATCCTCCACTTAAAATAGTAATCTAACTTCTTATGACAAATATAACCATCCAGTGAGTGTGTATTTTGCAAGATCACCTCTATGCCAATCCAGACAGAAGGCAAATCATAAACATGTCTCGGAGTGCATAACTCTGAAGCAGCATAGATTAATTCAGAAAGGCCTCACTACAATCGATACATTGGGTGTCACAGGAGCTGGACCTACTCCAGCACTGAAACCATGGTGGACCTCAGAATCAAAAGGTGAACACATTCTCAGAAGGGGAAGTTGCTGTCTGCTGATGAACATATGTTGAAAGTCCTCCCCTGCGCCACAGAAGACTTAAGTCACTATACCGTGGCTAGTGCAACTTCAGCTCAAACAGTGCTTCTAGTTTTGGCGATTCCTGGTTTCATTTGTGCTCCGGTAGCCAAATTAAAAGGTGCCCCACAATTCCATCTTGTATTTTTTGCTTCTCAATCTAATTGGCCTCTGTTCTGGTTATTAAAAATATATAATTTGAAATGTTTCCTGTTTTTAAAATATACCTACTGAATTCTGAGTTAAATTTCTGTGAAGACTAGAATATACTTGATACTGAGAATATCTCGAGAGTCCCTGATTATCATACTTAAATTAAATATTGATTTAATATATTGGGAAAATTAATTTTTAAAATTTGATAGATTTGTGGAACTCCATTTTTAAAATTAATGAGGACTAAGTCTTTACATCTTTCTTTTCTTCTTTCATTCCCTCAACTCATTTGCTGTTTACAGCACAGCAAACATTTAGCTAGAATATCTGTTCTCTTGCTATTCACGTGGCATTTTTATTTACATGTTGTTTTAAGATAAAATGGGAAAAATTCTCAACAGAATATAAACAAGTAAAAGAAAATGAATGTCTGAAACTCCTTCTGAACTCAGAGTCACAGCTGGCCTCTGGGAATGAAAACAGGCTATGAAGAATGGAAGGGGAAAAAAAGAAAGTATAACTTTATTTTTAAAACTCTTTCCACTTTATAGTTTCGCAGAAATAGAGTGGAATTCTTTGCTTTTCAAAAAGATTCCTCTCTAGTCCTCTTGTCTGGTTATTTTTAACTTATTTCTTTGGACTTCTGTTTCCTCCATGCAGCCATTCATGTCATTCTCAATCTTTTACACCATCACTACAGACCGGCCTTTTTCCAACTATATTTTACAAACCTCTTGTCTTCCCTATATTCATACTAGTTTTCAATAAAAATACATAAATAAATACAGTAAAACACTCAGAATGAATCTCTCCATCAGTTTTTGCTATAAAATACAAGTTTAAATAAAATTTTTTGCAGTGGTAATGTCTTTGCTTCCTACTTTCTAGAAATGTATATATGAATAATGCAGTTCAAAAAGTCTACACCTAGACAAAAAGTCTAGAAAAAAAACAAAAAAATCAAAACAAGAAGACAAATTATAAACAGTACTTTAATCTAAAGTACAATACTCCACAGAATTGTTAGAATCACTACTTCCAATAGTCTGGAAATCTTTTTATGCAATACATGCCAAATGAGGAAGAACTACTTTTCCTTGTATTAGACACCCTGTAGGTAAGATTATTGGTTTTTTGGGGTGGAGGTTGAGGAGGAGTTGGGGTGATCATGAAGAAAGGATTACATGCTGAAGGCTAACCCTGGAGCTAGTCACAGTAGAAAAGGGCATATCAGAGAAAACTATGCTGCATTTTCCTTTGTCTAGCAGAAAGCTGTWACTTTCTCCCTTCATTTCTGGCAAACATCTTTCATTCTGTGGTGTCTTTTGTTCAAATGCTATGCTATTCCAGGAAAACCTGTTCTATTACTTTTTAAACTAAACATTTTTTTTCCTCTCTTTTTTTCTGCCAAGGCAGTATTCTTTGCTAGAAATTTCAGAAGTATAAGTAAATTTTGAAAAACTTGTTAGGAAATCATGGAGTTTTAGATCTCGTAACCGATATAGAAAGATTAAATCATTTTCTCTGTTCATTTATATAGTGTTGATAGATTGTGATTGAAAATTGCTTTTGAAATTAGAGATCTGAATATTTCTGTGCATCTAATGGTTTCTTTCATCCCAGTTGTTTTAGGAAACATATTACTGCATGGGCTAGTTTTCTTGACAAACTTGAGTTCATGTGCACAGTTTAGCTTAAAACTAGTTAAGTTGAATATCAAATCAGAGTCAGACTTTCTAGAAAAATTCCAAAGTTGAGGTAATATCAAATATGAACATCCCTGATTAAATCATCCCTTTGTTGCATTATTTTCCCATTTCCAGTATAACTCAATCCCAGTCAGAGATCTGGCATCTTAAAACTAGAGCAAATGAATTGATCTGACTCATCTTTCAAAAAAAAAAAAAAAAACTTTTTCAATTGGGCAGTTAAATTGATATATTTTATATACAGAATGGATCTCTGAATTGCAGCCTCTAGGAAAAATATTTTTGCCTGGATTTGTCTTTCATGTATATTTTATGTTGTGCAGATAAATAGGGTAGCATCCTAATAAAGGTTATTTTAACCTTTGGCAATGGTTCTTTTTCAACCCTGTCATTATATAGGTTCAGAGAATTAGGAAGAAAAGCTGGGCATAGATGCATTCTTTTGACTGTCAAAACCAAACAATGCTGCAAGCCAAAAAAAAAAAAAAAANAAAAAAAAAAAGTAAAGAATATTATCTGGATTCCAAAGAAACATCACAGTAATAAATTGACCCCAAGAGATTTTAAAGACATAAGAAAGCTGGTTAATTATTAGAGTACATTCTTGCAGGAAAGTTAAAGCTAGAGGACAAGCATATTTGTTGGTTGTCAGTGCAACCTTATAAATGGGCAATTACTGAAAAGTCACAATATTCTCTTCAGAAAAATATTTAGCAGAATTTTACTGCTAAATGTCTTCTCCAAATGTCATTTTTTCCAAAATGTTTAATAAGCCCAATTACCTTTTTACTCAAATGTGTATATATACACACATAAGTATATATACACACATACAAAATATATATGCGTATATATGTGTGCATATATACACATATAAGACATATACATGTACAGAAATATGTATGATTTATCTAAACATATATATGACTAAAACTGTAAAATAGTGAATTTGGAAGTATACAAAAGTAAAGGAATAGAATAAMGAAAAACAGTGATTCTAAAGGTTTTCTTTCACAAAAGCTTGAGTGTATTCACATACTTAACTTTCTGTATGTCTAGATCTTATTGTAGTCCTCTAAAGCCATTCATGACCTATATATTGCTTTTCTAAACATATGTTTTCTTCCTTAAGCCCAATAATGTTTAAAGGACGTACAAAGAGTCAGGAGCTAATGTCTACATTTTGTTTAGAATACAAAGTATAGATAAGTAAAGGACTAACCTCAGTTTTGAAATTTAGACATGGTTAAAGTAAGCATTAGAAAAGCTTGGATGCTTCAAACATCTAACTTTTCTACCTCCACCCACCTTCAGCAAACCTTAGGCACCTTCTGGCACCTTTAGGAYGCCCCTGAAGGCTGATGGCTTCCCCCATGAAAATGCCCCAAATCTTCAGGTCTTCTCTTCTCTGATTCTGCCATACTACATAAACTTCAACTTTGCCTATGGACTTCAGCTGGTATGTCCCTACAACCCTTTTGCTAAGTCTTTCTACCTTTGTAAAAACAAACAGCTAAACAATAAAYGCCTACAAAAGGTAATGAATTAAAAAAGCCTAAACCAGGCAACTCTCTCACTCCTTAAATATTATATTTTCAAATAATATACATTTTCTAAGAAAGATAACTCAATATATTCTTTCATCTTTTAAGAAGGAGTACTAAAAATACGATAATAAAATATAGACTAGTCACAAGTTTACAGTCACCCAACTTTTAAAATGTTTCAAAGTTCATGTGACATGAGATCGTATTTGATTTAATTTCAGGATGACTTTCTTTTTGTTTACAAATGTCTATTTCAGAAATGAAGATAAAATGAGAAAGTATTTGAAAGTTGAAGAGTAGAAAAGGAGTAGAAAAGAATTAAGTTTTAAGCATATGTTTTTGAAACTGATAAAAATCTCTAATTACATTAAAATGCTTAATTCTAAAGATTATCGTAATTATCTGTCAACTTAACTTACACTGTCCACTTTCTCTAGTCATGGCTCTTCTCTTTGAAGAAATACATAAATGAATCTATAAGTTTTAATTTGTTGATTCTTATCTGAAGCCTTGATTCCTTWAATCTTTTAGGATCTGCACTGCACAATCTGCTATTTTCTGGGAAATTTAAGAGCCTCAGTAGCTGGTTCTTCACAATGTTTTCCTGTCGGAAACTCAGATTTGTGCAATGATCAATAACTATTGCCATTTGCACATCAAAATAAATTTTTAAATTATTTTCCATAGAAATGAAATGATGAGGTGAGAACCAGAAGGTGGTTTTATCAGTAGCATTTAGGATTCCTTAGCTTGGTCTATTCAATGACAAGCTACATAAAAACTAGATTAAAAAAAAAAAACTTTAGGTTTATGTGAAATGCTTAATTCTGAAAGAGAAGAGCCCTTCAGGGAAAGAGATTTTTCTTTCTCGATTCTATTTTGAAAGAACTGATCTCTTCTTTGAATCATGACTATGCTAATTATTAATGTCCTTTTAAAACAATGAACTAATCATAAAAGCAATTCCTCCTCACATTTAGAATTACAGAATCCTAATTTTGGTTGGGAGGCACCTCCAGAGGTCATTAATGCAAACCCCTGCTGAAAACATGTCTATTTAGATCAGGTTGCTCTGGGCCTTGTCCAGTCAAGTCTTAAACACCTCCAAGGACAGAGATTCCACAGTCCCTGTGGGCAGTCTGTTCCCGTACTTAACCRCTTTCATGATGATTTTTTCCCTAATATCCAGTTGGAATTTCCCATTTTCAAACCTGTGCCCATTTTTTTTGTCCTATGCACCTCCAAGAAAAGACTACCTTCATATCCTCTGTCTTATCAAGTAGTTTTAGATAGCAACCAGGTCTCCTTGTAGCCTTTTCTTCCCCAAACTGAACAGGCCCATCTCTCTCACCCTCTTCTCCTACCACATGTTCTCCAGTTCCTTGATCATATTAGTGGCCCTCCACTGGCTTCACTCAAGTAATCTAATTCTTGCACTTMGGAGCCCAAATCTGGACACACTACTCCAAATGAAATACTATAAATATTGAACAAAGGGGAAGCATTGCTTTCTTGAACCTACTGGCCATTTTCTTACCAATGCAGGCCAGGATGTTGTTGGCYTTCTTTGCTGCAAGGGCACACTGCTGAYTCRTGTTTAACTTGTGACTCCAGATCCTTTTCTGTGGAGCTGCTTCCTAGACAAGTCAGCCCTCAGCGTACAGTGCTGAATGGGGTTACTCCATCCCAGATACTGGACTTTGCACTTGCATCTTGTTGAACATCAGGAGGGTTCATTCTCCAGCCTATCCAAGTTTCTCTGAAGRGCATCTCTGCCCTTCAGCATTTTGACTACTGCACCCAGTTTGGTGTCATCTGCAAACTTGCTGAGTGCACTCTCATCTATCAAYCAGGTTTTTAATACTGACATTAACTGCTTTGGTCTTAGTACTGATCCCTTAGAGACCCCATTAATTACTATCCACTGGCTAGATTTTGCACCACTGATCACAACTCTTTGAACCTGGCAGTCAAGTCAATTTTTCATCCATCTTACTGTCTACTTATTCAGCCCATARATCACCAATTCTTCATAAGAAAACTGGGAAACTGTGTCTAAAGCCTATCTAAAATCAAGGTATACAACATCCACTGCCCTCCCCTTGTTCACAGCATAGTCACCTTGTCATAGAAAGCAATGAAGTTGATCATGTTTGATTTGCCCTTGGTAAACCCATGCTAGCTGCTCACAGTCGTTTTCTTATYTTTCACATATTTAGAAATGGCTTCTAAGAGGATTTGCTCTATAATCTTCCCTGGGTTTGAGKTCACGATGTCTGTAGCTCCCTGGATCTTCCTTATTGCCCTCCTTGAAGATGGGTGTGATGTCTGCCCTTTTCCAGTTTTCAGGAACTTCCTCTGACTGTCATCACCTTTCAAAATTTTTCAAAATGTGRCAGTGACTTCAAAATGACATAAGCCAACTCTTTTAACACCCTTGGGTGCAACCCATCTGTGCCCTTGGACTTGTGTATGTCTAAGTGGGTTAAGTTATGTCGTGGCTGGATAATATCCTCTATGTTTTAAACTGAAAGAACTYCAAGCTACAGGCAATAAAATATATGGATCCACACGTGGAGGAAAGAGGAGGCTGACATCTCACTTTCCTCTTTGATTCCTTCACAAGTATTGATATTTAAGTCAATTACAATATTGCCTACATCAATGTCCTCTTCCCAAAGAGCTCACATCCTTGGAACAAAGTCTAATAATTTTAATAAGAGCATGACCCAACACTCTTAAAACTTTAGAAACACTGTTGTACATGCCCTTAAAGTTATGTCCTGTTACAGATTACTCAGGCCCCATATTACCTCATCTCATATATAAAGATATATTGGACATGATAAACTTACTTAAGAGTGCAGATTACAATGAAGATTGTAATCTTCATTGATGATGCCAGATGAAGATTACAYGGGAATTCTGAGAACTGAGGGTAGACTACTGGTTGAAGGAGATTAATGGCATTGTATCTTTGTATTTCAGTTTTATAAAAGCTAAAAACATGGCAACAGATAGAATTGAAAAAATAGCAGCTCCATAACACAGTGTTTCTTTTCTTTGACATACCAAAATTCTAAGAAGAAAATGACAGAAAATGGAGGGGAAATATCAAAACATTCATGTCAATCATCCAGAAAGCAATCAATGGACAAGTCAGGTAAGGAGAGTTCCTGAAATTTATAAACAGACATTACTAAAACCTTTTTAAATGGAAATCAGTGTAGATGCATATGCTAAATAACGAACTTTARCTAGATTACAAAGAAAGCTATACTTACACTAAAATGTCAGTTTTAGCTTGAAAAAAAATAAAGAATGTAGGGAAGTTATATTCAACAAATTTGGAATTGCTAGCTCAGCTTTCACAAGACTCCAGATGCTGAGAAGAAGAAATGAAAGATCTATTACTACTTCCACTTACAATGACACATTTTGCTGTTACCAATACTTTCCTATGTGACTAATCAGTGYAAAACTGCACAGGAGCAAAGATTTCTTTTCATTTTTATACATTGTTCCTGTGCTTGGCCTGTTTATTCAATTTAGATGYTTGACATTGTCTTTAGAGAAATAAGACTGAGAAGCATAATTAATTAATGACATTACAGAACTTTGATATAGCTAAAGATAAGTTAGAAGAATACTGTATCGTTTGGCTAAATGCAGATTCCAAATGGTATCTTTAGTGTCATGCATTATTAGTTGGCTTTCCTCTGTGAAGTATTTGAATCTGGCCACTTGACCAAGAGGTAGATAGAGCAAAAAAGCTGTGCAAATAGTTCCTATTGAAACATTAAAAACACTTCAGCTGGCATTACATAACTGAGATTATGGTGGAAGGCCAGAAAACAACCAGAGYACATCCTACACAAGCTGTGAAGGAACTGAGGTGTGAACAATGACCATAACCTCCAACATTTGGGTTTCTGTTTTATCACACAGTGACTCTGTAACAAACTACTTCCAAGGCTGCAGTATCTATCTACTTGATAACTAGAAAACAAGATTTCAACATTTTAGATAAACATAATTGCTGAAGAAGCTGGAAAAAAATGCTTTATGTCTCAAATGAGGTCACAGACCTAAAAATAACGTGACATTCATTAACCTGGTAGCTGAAAAAGCAAAATCATATTATGAGACTGTTGGTACACATCCATACACATAAAGTTTCAATATGTTCCTTAGGATAGGGTTTTTCTTTTCCTATTTCAAAGAGGAGGATGGATAGGACGAAATTTTCCTCATACATTTTTTTTGTTTTGCCACAACACTGCAACTTCAGAAATAAATTTAATTAAAAAAAGATATTATTTGCAACATAAAACACAGAAAAGCTTAATCCTAATCTGACATTTATAAGCAATTACAACAGTTAGACATGCCCCAAAGTGTCAAGATACAAGAAATGTTATGGAGACCTTCTAATCCATAGGCTACACTTATTTCCTGACATTAGAAAGAAAACATCAATCACTGTCACAAGCCCGCAATCAAAAGTTCACAGGCTGAGAGAAASTACATCTGAAAAGATTATCTGAAAAAAATCAAAACATATTGCACATATCCAATGTGAACATGTGATAAGACTGCTGAAGATGAGATATATATAAAAAAGTTGCTCAATGTGCTGTTTATTTTCAAGGGTTACTAAATATGAGCTAGCTTCTATCAAAAAAAAAAAAAAAAGAGTAAGAGAATAGACTCCTAGGACAAATCAGAGTGGGGCAAAAGTTCTGAGCCATAAATATACAGAGACATCTCAAYGTATTTCAGAGACTGATTTGTTACCTTTTCCTGAAAAAATATATAAATCTACTTCAGCTCATCTCAAACCCAGCTGACTGGGAACCATGTACTTGAAAGGATCTCTAAGCATGTAGATTGCCTAAGACAAGAAACTGTGATACGAGTCTGCATGTAAAGGTATCTATGTACATACAGAACTCGGACGACTGCTACACAGCTGCTATGGGAAGGCCAGCAAAAAACCAGGAATGGCCTAGTGTAAATAACTCAAAATGTCAGAAATTTCAAAAGCTGTCAAAGAGACTAGAATGAAAAAATTCTAAAAAATCAATCTTGGAAGAACTACTCTTTCTCTCAGAGCAACTGATTATCTCTCTTGATTAAGGAAGCTATGATGGATTTCTTTTTAGTTTGATTGCAATTTACATAGTCACATTATTTAAAGGGCACGACCAGATAGCAAAAAGAAGGCCATAGTTTGTTTTGTCCTTACTGCTGCACATTGATACAAATTTGAGTTCTCTGGAGAGAAGATTTTACCCTCTTTAGAAACAGCTTTCAAGGAGGCAGGATAAGTTCATCAGAGAGAGTGAGAGATCTCAGCAAGGGGGATTAGTGCACAGCAGAGAATGTTGGGAAGAGCAGAGACTAGAGAAACAGCCAGCTTCCAGCTGATAAAAATGACTGAACGACTTCCCCTATGGACTCAGCAAATTTACTGAAATTCAGAAGTCACTAAATTGTTAAGTAAAAGGTCATATTGCAAGGTCAAAGTTTACAAACTCCTTATTTCTGCTTTGTCTCACTTTGATCTTTCTCTGTTTTAAAGCATATTCTGTTCTACTTTATATTCTCATAAAAGCTAACTCTGAAATGTAAAAAAAGTGTTGTGGATTTTTTTTTTTTTGAGCTATTTCCTTTTAAAAAGCTGCAAGCAGGCTCAAAACACTGGTTAATCTGGTTATGAAGAAATAACTCCCAGAGTATGACCTACTAAAGATCTGAGCAAGATGACAAACCCTGTAATGGATTTACACTCAAAGCCACTACAGTGATGTCTGCGAGATGAGTGCCTGTCTACATCACAGGTATGCTAATGTGGAGTGCCTCAGGTAAGCACTGAAAGAAGTTGTTAAAATTCACAGCAAGCACAATGCCCACTTTGGGCTTTACCAGGTACCATTTTCCTGAGTATCTTCTACTTTCTCTATAATTGCTTCATTTGGTAAACATAGAGTTATATGTCAAACACTATGAATTTTATTTTAGAAAATGACAAGCCAAAAGTTAGGAGGCCTGATGGGTGATCTACTTTGTAAAAGTCTTGAAGCTTGTATCTGTCTAAACTATTGTGAACTTTTCTAAACTGATTTAAACTAAATGCAGAAAGTTTGATTTTGAAACTTATTTTCTCTGTCATATAAACATCAGCATTGGTATGTATCTTGACAATTGACACAATAATTTATTCTTTGTCTATTATTCTAAGTAGAAAATTGTCTTAAAATTATCCTAGGTTCAGTTTAGTGTCATTGGTTCATTTATTTTACATTTGATGCATGCTTTATTCTCATCATGAAAATGCAAATACTAATGGTTACATGGAAGAGAAAGTAAGTGCTGTGTCAGGCAAATGTCTTATCAGCTTTTGTCCACCAGAGGTAAAGTGAGCTCTGCCTTGTAGATCATTTGCTACATGGATAGACTGCTGATGAAAGGGTGTCTTAAGATCAGCCTTCTGGAGCATAGATGCTGGAATTCTCCAAAGTCCACATGAAAGACATAAAATGAATGTGAATACCAAGCTCATACGTTCTGAGACATCTGTTGGCCAGACATTTCATCTCATCTGGGATAGCCTGTTAGACATTTTATGATACAACAGACAAAACACTACTGCCATCAATTGCCTTTGAATGCCTTGGCAATGTATGGAACCTGATGTGAACACAAGGAGATATCAGTATATTGTTCAGGTTAAACGACTACTATTCCAACTATTTCAAGCTAGCTAAAGACGTTTCCTCCAGCTTAATCATATACAATCCATTTTTCACACGATATGGTGGCAGAGATTTGTACAAATAATATATCACTGCTCAACTTGCACAAAAAGGAGTAAACAGAAAATCTTTGGAAAAGACTACAGTTTTTCCCATGGCATTTCACAGTCTCACATTCCACAAAGCACTGGGCTTACTGAGGTTATAATGAAGATATTGAAGTTATTTAATGAAGTCTGTTTCCTAATGCAATGTATTATTGACTTATTGCACTGTGATATTTGCAAATAGTTTTAATAGACACCAAGACACTAGTGATTTTGTGAAATGTTAGATAATACTGAATGGAATCATAATGACTGAATCTTGTATAATATTGGTATAAAAATCACAGTGACATTACAAAACAGTGTACTATTCCAAACTTTTGTACAAGATTTTGTAGGTTTGTGTAGGTTTGACATAAGGAAAGATTTTTCTGCRGTTCTGTCTCACTTCACTCATGCTATCAGCAGTGAAATCTGCAGTTCAAAATGGCGTCCAGATCTCCTCTTCCTTCACACCCCAGCATATGGGACCTCTTAGATCAGCAACATGTACTCCTCCCTACGCACTTGTCTGAGGCCCAGCAGACAGCCACTGATATCATGTGTCACTATTTGGCTCTGCTTCAGTACTTGACGATAAAACACTGAGGCCAGAAAGGAGCAGAGAGGGAAGTACAGATTCCTCCAAGTTTTTCCTGCTCGTCTCTGCTAAAGTAGAAAGTCTGTGCAATTTGGTATTGGCCAGGTCCCGGGAAGGAAGCAGGTAAAGACACACAGAACCAGGCAACCTAGTGCTGAGGGTGGCTGCTCTGGCTGAGCTGAGTTAGGCTGACCAGAACATAAACCAAGAATCATGGAAACTGTAAGAGTATTAATATCAGTTTGCAATAAGTGTTTTTTTAGTATTGCATGTATTTAATAACATGATATGACTGTGTCACCAATCACTACCAATCACACTCTAGTTCCAGTAGGCCCATCACAGTATATTTCTCATAATCATACTCTTCAGCAAAGTCATGATATATGCTTGAAATAACAAAAAAAGAAAAATTATGACAAACATCACAGAGTATGAGAAATCTCTGAATTCCAGTTATAGTCATCAATCTTTACTACAGAAATGCTCAATCATTGAATGAACTATCCTTCTCTGAGCCTGTACATTGTAAACTTATCACATACGCTATGCAGAAAGTAGATATTCTTAAATTTTTCTTTACAGGAAGCTAAAGGTTTGACTTCAGTTCCCAGTTCAACCTTTGAGCCTTTTGTTCCAGTCACAATGTCATTTCACGGTTCTCCTATTGCGATCTGAACCAAAGAACTTTCTCTGAGAAACAATCCCCAGAAACAGGTTTTACTTCCCTCAAAATTGGTGTGACAAAATGGAAAAGATTTGTGGTAACACCAGAGGGTGCTATGGTGCAAGCCTCTCTGAAATGACCTGGTGTTTTGCCTGCTCTGTCATCCTCTTCTCCCTGGTCTCAGGACCACTTGTCCAAATGCAATTGTCTTGCTGGAACAAAACTGCTCAGGTAGTTTACAGTTAAGTAATTAAAAATGTATAGGATTATTAGGGCAGGACAGAGAGAAAAAAAGCATGGTCCAGTTGAACTGCAGTATAGGAGATTCTGGCCCATTGTTGAATAATTCAAAACAGGGTATTTTCCTTCTTTAATACATACAGATACTTCCTTCCTATGTGAAGAAACAAATTCTTCAACTTTCTGCTTTTGATTATTTTAGAAAGAAGCYAGGGATCACAGAACATCAACTAATGAGATTGTTCTTTATTATATATATTTTTAAATTAAAAAAAAAATTCTAAAATTTAAGCCAGATYTGTGCATTTATACACACACATTTCCTGTCTACCAAATGATTCTTGGGACTCTTGCTTCAAATATCCTGCATGCTCTTACAATCAGATGGTAATTCTGACATCAGCATACAAACTGCCCTGCTCCAACTAACAACATATTTGATGTTCATAACTTTCTATGAGGCATATAAATATGTGATCTCTAGCTACATAGAATCTCATCTTGCCAGTAGTAAGGATATCTCATCAATCTCCTTTGCAAAATTGCCATGGAATGTTGACAAATGGTCTTGAAAGGATGCAGCAGCTGAATAAGCACATCACTATTCATAGACAAATGTTCATTAAATAAAAAAAAAAAATCAATCATATTAACTCAGGGCTCAAATGGCCACATTTCTAACTGTTTTCTTTGCTCTACATAAAATYATAAAAAAGAAGGTAATGAATGTGAACAATTGGAGAAAGCAATACTCCAGACAAATACGTAGGTGAATAAGTCATCAACAGATGACTTACTATGCATACTGAGTCTAGAACCAGGCAGGCTGTTGCTTTTGAAGGAATATGGAGCAAAGCTACTTTAAAGATTCTTTTGCTTGCTTACTGAATGACTGTCAGGAGATTTATCCAGCAGATATATATATATATATATATATATATATATTTACTTAATTATCAATCAGAAGCCTATTTTATTTCTTAAAGTGGAAATTTCTGGCCTAATTTCAATTCTTTGAAACTAGAGTCCTTAAAGGACTCTATTAATTCTATATAACTTGTAAAAATTACTAGCAATCATTTCTGGATTTTTTTGGATAGCAAACTTTCTATATTTGTTTCTTCTGTGATTTAACTATACTTTTTTCATTATTTATTACTGTATTCAGACATGAAATATTTAGCACCTTATCTATAAGATCAATGAAGAGCCAATAAGCATGCTGCACCTCTATATGGGCAGTTTTAATTTTACTGGGATTCCACAACTSTAAGCCCTACTAAACTGTATTTTCATTATTGCTTTCATTTTCTCACGTAAACGAACAAAATACAAGCTCATATATTATTGTCTAAGGTTGRTCCACCACTAACCTATCTCCTGATCTTTTAAATAAGTATTACTTTGTGATACTTAATTGTCCACTTAAAGAATACTTAAGAAAATTCCTGACAATAGTCTGCAAGGGTCAGAATAAAAAAGTATTGGATTTTGTAATATTTGTTTTGTAATACTCGGAAACTACTTTATTATGTTTATTAAGTTAGATAGTAAGATCAGTATTATTAAAATACTAAAAACCTAAACATTTTAGAATTAAAATAAAATTTGGTTGTCCTCTAACTGTAGAAATATATGGTGTTCTATGGTGGATGTGACATTAATAGCACAGTAACTATCAGAGCATCTCAGAGATCAGGAAGCAATTAATCCACGACAAATACATTTAAATGAATTATATATACCAAATGCTTCCTTATCTCTGGACATCCAACATGTAATTCTAACTCTAGTACTCCTTTCAATTTATTTTATTTCAACACCTACATGATTGCTTTAAAAGAATAACTTTTTTTTTTACATTAAATTTTTATGCTAATAACTGTGCTTACTTCATGAAAGGTGTAATCATCCACAGTTATTTCTTCATAGTCATCCTCCACTTCATCACTTTTAACAGCTGAAAGAGCACTGGCCAGTTTCTTTCGCAAAAGAAAGCCCTTCCAGAATGCCTAAACAAAAAATTTAAAGCATGTTATACAAAGCCATAGATCAAACCCAAATCCAGATTCTCTATGTTATCCCATTAGGAAGATAAAATATCTTGGGCCTTGGTTTAATACCTCAATGATCTGTTTTTTGAACTTTATGTGACATTTAAAACTACAAGACAAATTAAATGCCAGCATATGTCTAAAGCTTAGAGTACTCAAGAGGCTCTCCACAAGTAAGCAGAAAGGAATCCTGCAACTCCCTCAACTACAAACCTGGGTCAGCTAATTAATTACTTGACAATTCCTTCAGGGACTATTATAAACTGAAAGGAAAGACTACATAAGAAAAAGCTGAGTGTTAACTTTCAAATTACTGAGAATAAAAATACACTTGCACGAAATGTCTTACAGTTTACAAGTAGCAATTCTTGGAGACATCTCATGCAATTGACCTAGGTCAGTTACTCTTTCTTAACTACCTCAGATTTTTGTTTAAAAATATATCACCAGTAGGAATAATCTTATGTAAGAAAAAGGAGTATATAATAAAAGAATAAAGAAGTAAGTGCTAGAAAAAGAAGAAAGGTGTTACAAAAACACACATGCCAGGCCATAAACTCAGATCCATCAAAGCACTCCAGAGACCAGAACAACAGATGGAATGATGAAAACTAAATTAATGACAGCAACATATCCCTCAAATCATTGTTTGATAAAATTAGGGTCCAAGTTGCCCTAAGCACTTAAAATAGCATGCAAAAAAATTCCACTGTCCTAGAAGATGTACTGTTGTCCACACCTAGTGGCTTTGCAGTGAAGGTACTAAGATGAGAAAAGTAAACCTTACAGACCGGTTTAACAGTTAGTGTTTTTGATTTGTGGAAGTGATTGTCTAACTTTTTAAATTATTGAAAATATCACTGTTTTTACACACATATATCCCATCCTAAAAATTATGATATGTATTACATTTGCTTTCTTATTGTTTAATTTTTGTTCTTTATGTACAGATCTTCATAATCATCCAGACAAAATATTTTAACATGTGAGTGAGCAAATGACAAATACTTCATTTAACAAATTCAATTAATTGTTTATAAATGCAAAGGAGAAAAAGAATCTTAATGGTGTACACAGAAGGATAAACTCTAAATCAGCTATTATCACAGATCTCTGAAAACACCAGGTCAGTGCTCAATCGTAATCAAAAAGATAAACTGTATGTTAGCAACTGCTAGAAAAGGAAWTGAGATGAAAACACTGTCTCACTATATAAATTMATGATAAACATATCTCTGGAATTCAGTTATTACCATTCTTTAAAAAAGGAGGTAATAGAATAAGGTAAAGGTTCAGAGAGGGAAAAAAAAGATCATGAGATGTATGGAGCAACATATGATAAGAGACTAAATGGCTAAATTCTTTTATTAGGGAAACTGAGATATCTAAGGGTAGATATAAGACACACCTATAAAATCATAATACACAAAGAAGATAAATAATGAAAGACTATTTTCACACTAGCTTTGGAAATTATTGGAAGATCTGAAACAAACAATGGAAACATTTTTGTGTTCACCTTATAAATTTGTGGAACTCATCATTTTCATATATAGTAGAGGCCAAAAGKATAAATAGATTCAAAAATGGATTAAATAAATGTATGAAGAAAAACAGTGATTATATGATTATACTAGCTACACACTATACTCCAGAAACAAGTTCCTAAATCACTGACTGTTGCAAGCTGGAAAAGTATGTTAGAGAAAAAAATTTTAAACTCTTCCATTTCTTAATATGTACATTTACTAAGCATTTTACTACTGGTCTTTTGTTGAATAACGACCAGGGAGTTACATAGATTTTTGGTCTGAAAGTAGAACTTAGGCTCGTAAATTACTCTGGTACTATTGACATTTTTATTAAAAACTTACAATATGGAATATTTTTAACTTAASTTAAAATCTCAAATTACAAAAGGGTCCATTTGCTTCAAATTTTAGAAAAACATAAGATCTTTTGCAGTTTTTCTTGTACACTACTTGTATAATCAGATACTACATCTGATTAGCAAATGAAACAGTGCCAAGGTATGAATGTGAGTTCTGACACTCAGTAATCCATTCTGTTTAACTGTTATACCGGTTATCTAGCATGGGCTAGCCTAGGCTGGAGCCTGTTCCTAAGACAGTATGAATGAAACTATCTTATTCTGGATACATGGGCAGAAAATGAGGGAGATAGATAGGTAGGGTGGAGGAGATGGGAAGAGTGATTAGCTATATGGATATAAGCTATGATGTACCACTTACTCTGTGTCAGTCAGTTTAATAACACAGACATTTCCCAGTAAGAACATGAGCACAATGCATCTTAGACATAATATTAGAATTATACTAAGCAAAAATAATTCAGGGAAATATTTGATATAAAAGGAAAAAAATATTTTTATGCTTCTATAAAACTTTCTGAGCAAAAGGCTCATTTTTTAGAAACATCAGACTTACACTGATTAAACAAATGAATAAAACTTTAATTGTAAAATTATTAATAAAATCATAAAAAGCAGAGACATCATTTACAAGTTCACATAACTAATAAGATTGTTTCTTGTTAAATCTGAAAAGTAAGCGAAGAGAATACTGTAAACCAACCTGAATTATTGTGGCAGCTTCATGCTTCCTTCTTGCGGCATCTGTAAACTGATCACTCAAAGCTGTTTTGGTACAGCCAGTCTTCTTCCTGGCATGGTATGTCCTCCAAATGGACTGGATCACTGATGCTGCTATATGTAGCCTAGTAGAGAAATATGGACCTTTACAAATAACATAATCTTGCCAGTAAAACCAGATTATTTTAGCTGTCAGATTAGAATCATAAAATCCCCCAAAGAACAGCTCTGTCCACATGAGAAATGTAATGAATSCTCTGCCAGTAAATTGTAATGTAATTACAACCCAGGTGTGACATGTGTGYTCATAAACACGATAAGCTGTTGTGTTTATTGTGTAACTCTGGGAAACCAATTACCAAAGAGAGTTAATTGCCCCTAGATTTTGTTCCCTCTATATTCACTGGAGAGGAAGAGTGTCTTCAAGGGAAAGATTGAGAGCAGAAGTCTAACAATGACTGAATCACTGAATGRCTGAATGAATGAATGCAGGAGGCCATCTATCTCCACTGCCAACAAAAAAAAAATATCAGAGAGTGCTAAGTTAAATGCTGAAAACTTCACAGTTTGAATATCCCCAATGCAAGGGACAGGAAAATCTGAGACAGTGCACTTCATTTTTTGCCTACTTTTATCTTTAATTTAACACTATAGACCATTGGCAAATGTGAACRTATTTTCAGTTGATTATTCTTTAAAAAACATTGATTACAGAATATTTAGATTTATTAAGTGATTATTCTTTCTAAATAGGGAATTAATTAAATTTTTCGTGATGGGGAAAAAAAATAATGGCACTTCTGGTTTACAGCTTCATATCTTGAATCTTTTTCTCCATAAAATTCTTATTTCACTATATCAATGGGTTATGAAAAGGCATCTAAAATTCCCTCAATCTTTGCAGTATTTCCTTGCCTTGTGCAATAAAGCTATTAAAGTAATGGTCTACTTTTCAGCCATCAAGATGCTCCAGCAAAAATTACAGCACACTTCAGAGGTTAGGCCAGAGAAGAAAAGTGCTCAAAATATGACTAAAAATATTTTATCTAAAAAATGTGTTTATTAAACTTATTAACCCCCAAACTTAGTTTATTTAGAAGCTTTGCATCCATAAAAACAGTAGCTGACTTTAAAAAAGCTCTAAAATAAATATTTGTATTTTGCATTGAAGAGAATAACTGTCCAGCAAGAGGCTCCAGAATGCACTTAAAATGTTAACTACAAACTTGAAATGAACTATTTAGAAAAGAATCTTTTTTAAAAAAACATTCAGTTTTCATAAGACACCATTATACTGACTCCCAGCTTCCTGAGAGGCAGCTATGAATTCTGTGGTCTTCCTGAACAATACATTTTTAAAGAAATTATCTGTGTCTAAAGCACAAACTAAGAACTATTGCTCATTTACCACAGTTTTAAAGAAAATGAAGAAATGACCCTTCCCTACTTAATCCTCACAGAGTATTCAAGATAGTTGCATATTTATGAAACCTGAAACCAAACTCTTACAAAAGAGCATACTGAACTCTTCTAACTGTAGGGCAAAAATTTCAGTTTGTATTCTCCCCGACTGAAACTCCAGAACCATATGAACCAGTGGCAAATATATTCCAAGGAGGAAATAAACCAGTCCGTCTCATGCAGAATATATGGGAGCACAGAATAAGTTGAACTGGCCCTTCACCCTTGCCTGTCCTTATATGAAGCAGGTTGAGACATGCTAGGGGAGTGCCAAGGGCAGGGCAGATGGTTAACTCTTCAGTCATCACAGCATMAGGAGACTGGCCTAAGGTCAGGGGAGTATGGTGGTAGATTTGAGCAATTTTTCCCTCCTACCTTCTAAACTATGTTAACTGTAAACTCAGTACAGATGAGTCTTGAATCTCTGATTCCCTTGCTCTAGTGTGTGATTTAAACTCCAAAAATCCCAAACAGTTTCACTTCTAATACTGTATGTTACTTGAGTGTTCACAAATTTATGTTATGAATGTATTGCAAAAAAGAAAGGAGAAGTTAGAAGACCACGGGAAAGTTTTAAAATTCTCTTATTATAGAGTTTTTTTTAAAAGTCTTTATATATGTATATTCTAATTTATTAACCAACAGAATACTACACCATATTGTTGTTAATATGGAAGTCTATTGCATATCACCTTAAAGTAATACTTTAACTTTATTGTCTAATAAACTTACAACCATTATTTTCTTGATATCTGTTCCATGTCTCTAGAAATCCTTACTCTTATTGCCTATCTGTATAATCTACTTAAAAGCAATCCAATATCTGTATCTTACTTTTCTGTAACATTCTCWAAATGCTGGAGATTTCTTCCCATATTACTTGCTATAACTGACTGTTGCAATGTGAATTGGGCTGACATGTTATTGTTGTTTTTGCTCTCCCCATCGTAATTAATATGGGATTCAGTGTTCTCTTGCTTTATTCGATGATCATCTTTATTTTCCTTTTGGTGCTCAGGTACGGAGGAGTTAATGAATGCAGCCTGAATATGGTCCGTAGTAATCCATCTTTCAGAAGGATCYAACGAGACCTGTTTATTTTCTGTCGCACCCATGATAAAGAGGTTATGTTCCTGTAGGCAGTCAGTGGATGTTTGTTTTAAATGATTTTGCAGTGCTTCTGGTCCATCTCTGTCAGTAATGTTTAGTTCACCATACTCGTGTGCACAACGATGTTCGATACTAAGTTTCATCAGCTGATTAAAATACCAGCATTGTCTCTGTGCATCATCAATGGAAGAGGCTATTCTGAAGAAAGATAATAATGTGATTACATGTATTTTAGATTGTAAAAATGTTCTTTAAAAACAAAATATCCCCTCTAGTATTTCCTAATCTATTCTATATTCTCAAGTAGCCTTACACATTTCCATATCCACAACACAGAGAACAGTAATTACTCTGACTGAAAACCAATTTATAGTGTTTATAAATCTTGATCGCTTTTTCCTATTTCTGTAGTTCTCAAATATACACTAGATTTCTTTTTTTTTTTTTTTTTCAGTCTGTTTGGAATATACACTTAGGCATGCATTTCACTGTTAATTTTTTGTGTGGTTAGAGGCATATGAAGCTGCAAATTTTAAAAGATTTGAGSTAATTTTCTTTTAAATCAGGTAATAACCTTAATAACCAAATTTAATTTAGGAACTAGGAAAGTTAATATAAAAATAATAGTAATTTTAAAATTTAGATCAGAACTACAATGACAAAATGTACACTTAGATTCTAAACAAGAAACTATGATGCTTAGACAGAATTTAAGAGAACAGAAACTTTTAAAAGTAAATATTYTTAATAATGAAAGGGAAAGTGCTAGACTGGTTTTCTATGAAAAATTACAATTTTCTGTAGTTCTTTTTTTTTCCCTCATTGACAGTGTTATCTGTTAATTAGATTTAGTGGCATTCCTGTCAGTATTTGTTCCTTTTTGACTCGTGGTTTTAAATTTACTAAGTTGTATAAGCCAGAAGAAGGATAAGATGGAGGCATATAGAGCACCTGATTTCTTTTCTGATTGTTAAAAAAAGCCTAGCTATGTTAATCTATGAAATCTGGCTCTCATTAGTTCTTAGTGTTATACSATCTAAATGACAAGGAGATGTGAGAGCAAACATGAACTAATTGTTACAGATACAGAAAGATGTCTGCATTTAGATAGTGTTTATCCATGTTATTAGGTAGCAGATATGTCTGGAAGTAGGAAAACATTTTCCTTTGATAGTATAGATAGATCCAGAGATCTGCCACCTGGAGCTATTTTCAGAGAAGCATGACGCCAATTCTAGGTCAGCRATGCAAGAGAAAAAGCAGAAACATGACGGATCCTCCTGAGGGTCTGAAAAAAATCACATTCTAAATCTATTGTTTAAATAACAGAATTTCCCTTGTGTTTATCGTTCTYGAAAGCAAAGCCTTTATAATGTTTTATTGTGAAAAAAATCCTTATTTGTGTAACAATTTTCTTTAGTGAAGTTCAATTAAAAACATTAAACATTTTAAAGAATATACAGAATCAGTTCTTACCAGAATAAGAACAAACGCTGGCTCTTTCTCTACTAATGTAACTTCAATGTTGTTATACAAATATGAATGGATAAAATGCAAGCCAAATCCACACAGCCTAGTTATACATATCACTATACATTTTTGAAAGCTATACTTCTGACAGCACATTAAACAGTATTTCTCTTTTTTCCTGTTTTTTCATAAATATGGCAAAAATTACTTAAACAAACACATATATTTGCTTGAGGAATTGACATAAATACTAGCTCTTTCCTACTACGCAGTGAAAATAAAGTTATTTCTTCAACAAGAAATACTATCAAAGTATTTAAGAAGGTAAATTCGTATATAAGGTGCCATAATTAGTGCAAGACTATTTCCAAAGTTCTACAAAATATAGAATAGTAAGAATGCCAGGGAAAAGAAAACAAACAAAAAACACAATCAATTAAGCCAAATTGTTTTTTTTTCCCTTAAAACTTTTGTTACCACAAGATTTCCTTTTCAGAAGTTATTATAAATTGGTTATCTGCCTTTCAGAGATTTTTCAGTATTATAGGTGAAGGGGTCTGGTCACACTCCCTCTTCCATAATTGCTCGTTGATTAAGAAAGGACTGACACTCACAAGCTGGTATCTAGACAAAACAAGAAATGAGATGTTCCTGATGGAAGCAGCGCTGTCCGTCCTTCCTAGCTGCTTGCTATGCAGTATAAGGTAGCTACATATGGCAGTCCTACAGCCAAAGTTTTATGGCTTCCAGCTTTGGTCAGCACATTCTTTTACTCTTAATAGCTACCCGCAGCCTCATTTTGATTTTAACAAGGGAAGTATTTTTACTCTCTATGTAAATTTTAGYGCAGATGGAAAGGATGTGAAATTCCCTAATACTCTGCTTTTGCAATGAGGGAAAAAGGATAATAAACAAGAAGAGGAAGAGATGGGACTTTCGCAACAAGATACAACTATGCTATAGGTACTAGCAGTTCTGCTAGTACCTATGAACCAAGATGCCACTTTCAGAAAAAATGCTACAAATAGATTCCTACCTGTAGCTTCCTTATTAAAAGGATACCCCTTGACTTATGCTGTTGTTTCCCAGGGGCTTGGAGGAAAGATAAAAGAATTACAATTCAGATTATAAGCTATTTGGAGGTTCAGTCAGTAATGACTGTTAGGATTCCAGTCCTAACATCCATCCACCAAAAGTATCCATCAGTATCTTCTTGATAAACCTAGGCTAAGTGCTGCTCAACTTCACATGCCATATWTGAGAACAAGAGGAGGAAACACCCACTGGCAGATAGGAAGTCTGAGGACCCAGGCACAGCCTGACCCATGCACAGGCTGATTTAGCAGCTGTTGAAAACAACAAGCTAAGGCCTTTCAATGGTGTTCAAATCAGTCAAAATGTTGCTTCCTCAAGGTAGCGTTGGAAGTTTGCCCACAGAGCTGAAACATTTTGTATAGAATTTCCTCTCCCACACATGCGATGAGTGTTAGTGTATTCAAGTGCACCATTTTATCACAACGAGACACTAAAAATCATGTATAAGTGACATTTGCACTTTCTTAGAGCATTTCAAAAAAGTTTCATTGTAGTGTCTTGGTAGTTTAGATAGATGGGTCCATAACCTATTTTGGAAGGTATAATAAATAGGAAGAGGGCATGAAAAATTAGCCTATTTCTCAAGTAAAACAAAACTGTACTTTTTCCCATCTTCTTGGAAGTCATAATTTCCCAACCTAACAAGGAAAGCAGTTCATCCAGGAGCAGGAAACAGATTATGTCCCTCTTGTCCCCCAAGAGAAAAAACTTTGCCAGAAAAGCTTGAGTAAGAAATAATATCTCATCTCTGTGCATGTGTTCAATGTGAGAATTTTTCATTTCATTTCTGTATCAATATCTACAGATGTTACTAGTGATCAAAAGGTTTATTTATAATGTTACAAAGTTATTTTGAAAAACATATTGGTAAATGCTGATAAATAACCCTTTCCTGAACAAGCCAAGAATAAAGTAACAGAATGGAGAGACAGCCTTTTCTTTTTCAGTCTTGCCCTAGAAGAAAATATTCAATTTTTTCAACAATATTGGAACTATATTCACAAGCAATTCACTTGTACAGAATGACCAATTAAAGAAAAAAAATGATATGGGATTCCTTTGGAAAAACAGCCCAACAAGTTCTCTCAGCCACTACAGGTAAATCATAAATAAGATTCTACACCTAACTGTTTCTATGCTAGCTTAATATAATGTTTCTCATATTGCTGCCCTATTGTGATTCTTATAAGTCAATTAGTTACAAAGTTAGCTCATTTTGTTGTAATTATCATTCAACTCTATTTGTAAGTGGAATATGGAAATTCCAAAACATGGAATACTCAAATAGTGCACTCATATTTTAAGTGAGAGTTTGTTGTAAACATGTGGTAAAAATTAATTTGTTTTAGGGGACATTTATGTAAACATCATTACTGATGTTCAAGTACAGGATACAAAAATCTTTTACAAATACMTGGAAGAGGTTAGTTTATCCTTTTCTACTGCAATCCCATTTATGAGATTCCTGTCATTTTCACTATATTGTACATTTAGTACTTATGAAGTTCAGCTTCCACTAGCCAGATACATGCRTATCTGATTACTGAAAGCAAATTACTGCAACCAAAGTGTTGTATTAATTTTGTGYATGATCACTCCCTACAAGATATCTGAAGATTATGTGACAAGAATCATTTATTAGAATGGAGAAATTTAATTAAAAAATAAACATAATTCTTGGTAAGAATTATGGTAAGAACATTGACTTTGCAGGCAGAAACAACATAGACAACTTAATTGGGCATCAGTGGTGTATGAAACATGGATTAGGGAACCAAGTAGTGATTACTTCTGGCAGCTTACATACTTGAGGTYGTACCTACAGGGGCTTATAACTTAGCAAGATGTGAAACAGACGGAAGTTTGCTCTATTTTTAGCCTGTTCTTAAGCAATGTCACATTAATTCAGTCAATTTGGATAAAGTATTGCAGTATGTATGTATAATAGCTTTGCTGTTAAGGTTTATATATGTACATGTTGTTTAGGGTTTCTTTTATGAACTGCAGTTTTCAATGGTTTTTAAATCATCCATAGAATGTACTTTTAGCCAAAATGAAACATAGAAGCCTTTAACCCATAACAAATGCATTTTAAAACTAAATTTCACATATGATGCTTAAACCATGTCAAAATTACCAGTTTAAAAGTTGCTGTGGATGAATTTTCAAAATCTTATAAAAAATCTGATATGAAAAATTAGTTACATTAATTAGTTACATTATTCTGAGCCTGACCATTCAATAAGTTTTTTACCCATCTAGCTGTCCATGCATTTGGACCATGGTTAAGTAAACCATTAAATTTTGTGAACAGCATTTTGCCTCTGCACCAACTTTCTTACAGAAATGTATATGAAAGTGAGAATTTCTTACAGCTCTATCACAAATCATATTCTAATCAGATTAGCATTTTTATACCAACAAAACAGTCCTTGGACATTATAAAATGATTTTTACTACAAAAGGAGTATTTTTATCCTCATTTTTATTCTTTTTTTTAAACAGAAAAATAAAAGAAAGATCACTAATTCAAATAGTAAACAGATTAGAAACCACAAGCTTCCCATCTGCARCTAGAAGCCAAAATTACAGAACTGAAGAGGATACCTGCTCAAGGGCTCAACGGAGAAACACAGAAGCTCCAGGAGTCACCTAGCCATTACATCTGTCAGAGAAACTAAATCAAACTAATTTCTTTTGAATTAATTCCAATCTAAACGTTAATATTAATCTGTTTTCAAAGAAATTTCAGTTTTGTGAACTATGAAGAATTTAATATAACTTAGTAATACAGTTACTAAATAACACAGTAAGATATAACATCAAATAATACCCCTTTAGTCTATCCCTAAATATGGGATGTAATATCCCATTAGATTGTAATAAGACTCTAGAGATGCATATAGTTATGTGTAAATACAAAATGGCAATATTCTGAAATGGAAGTACTTTTCTTGAACTAACAAAGTAAATATGCAGATGTTCAGACTAAACTATGGTCAGATGTTAGATGTTTCACCTTCTCTGGGAGAATGTTCAGCACTGGCAGGCTCAAGCAAACTATCTTTCCAAATATCAACAGAGAAGTTGRATATTAAAAGGACTGCAAAGATATTGTGGACTTGCTAAGAAATCAAAATATCTGTGGGCCTTGGCTTTTTGACGTTAATGTTCAGAAAACAGGTGCAATATTCCTTGCACTGAACTTAATGTTTTATAATTTCTTTCTTAACATAATACATGTTTCTAGGCAAAAATCTAAGTAAAATTCATAGGAAAAGCATAGAGAACTACATTAAGGACACATCAAAACATTTTTCTGAAAGCAATTTGTATTCACATCAATACATACCCCAATTTGGCAGCTTTTTTTTTAAGCAGAACATTTTCTTCAATTTGAGATTGACAAAGTTCCAGGAAAGTTCTTGATTTTGATTCTTTGATTCTTTCAGTTGTGAGTAAAGTATGATAATTTAAGTTTTCACCATTAAGAAATCGTAAATTATTAAGAACATTAAATAGGGAAGACCTTAGAAAAGAAAAAAAAAGTCATAATTAGTTTTATGAAAAAAGGTTATAACTCCTATTTTATTGATACTATCGTATAAAGGTACAGAATGTTATGATAGTTCTCTATAAATTTTCATGTTTGTTCTTACTTTATATTTTAATACAGCAATATATTATCTAAAGGTTTTTTCCCCAATAAACTTTAAAACTGTTATGAAAGATCACTTTCTTACCAGCTTTTCTTAATACTTGGTTGATATACAGACCACTGCTGAGACACTGGGGTCACCCAGTGAAGTCAATGAAAACATCCTCAGTTCACTGGGGCTAGCGTTTCACCTGCTTAAACAGCAACAGGAAAATCTGACATGCCTGTGCAAAGGCACCTGCAATGCACTTGACTGGTAGGCAACACAGCAAACTAAGCCACAGGATTAAGATATAGCACGGATGTTGTTGATGTGTTTAGAGGTTCAGATTTAAAAACTGCACAGAACATAAAGACAGCATTGTCAGTCTTATCCTCTTCTTCCTTTGCATAAACCTCATAACACAGTAATAAATTTAGCATGACTGCCAGGAAAAATCTATTGGCAATTATAAAAGTGCTATGTGAGGGGAAAACAGCACAAAAAACCTGTTTGCATAATGGCTTTTTGTTCCATATATTCTTGACCATTAACAACCATTATTCACAAGCATCTTGTACCTTAGAAAAACTGATCTTAGTTTTGGTATTCACACATACAGAGCTTTTGCTGATTTCTATTAACTGCATTGCATTCAGTTCACTTTGTTAAAAAAAAGGTAGCTATTGAAGCATTTCGTTTTAATTCTTCTAAGAATACATTAAGTATATTTTCACATTTATATATTAGGTGTATTTTGGTGTATTGAATCATTACCTGACTGGACTACAGAATTAATAGTACACTGAATAACATTAAGCCCACTGTCGAAATATTAAGGTCAAGTCAGTGAAAGGGATGGTAGTAGAGACAGTATTTCCATAATATGAAAAGCACAGTCAGGGCCACCAATATAAAAAATAAGTATGTAGAAGAACCATATTGACCAGTTTAAGAAATACTACTATCAAGGCTCTTTTTTTAGGTTATTGTGAAATACAGTTTAGTACTGCAATTTTGTTTCACATATTTCATATGTCAGTCCAAATTTGTTTAAAGTTGCAAGACTGCAAAATCAATATGTCAGCACTCAATATTTTCAGTAAATTTGTCTTAAATAACACACATGGAAGAATGCCTATTGTTCTCTTGCTATGAAGAAAAGACAATGTGGTTTTCAAAATTTTAGAACCCCCTGACTATTCCCTGCAAAAGTAAAAGATGATTACTTAGTTCAGACTGTAACATTAGGTTTCAAATTAAAGAAAGTTTCTCTGACTGAATTAGAATATTCCAAATTGTTGCTTATTAGAATAGAATGTTAGTTCACACAGATACCAAACCTTCCTTCCTCATTGCCCATTACTGTAAGGATAACAATGTCTGAAATACATTTAGAATAAAATGATGGTTTGGGATAAGACAATCTCCAAATACAGAGAGGAATTACCAAAGCTGATGTCAAATAGTGACACATTAAAAAAAAGTGCCATATCATGTTGATTGATACTGGAAGTATTGTGYCTTAGAGTTATGGGATCTCAACACTAGTTTTTCCAGCTGGGTTTCTCCTGGTGAAGGGCTGAGCCAGTATTTCATTTAGTGAAAACTTCCTGGTGAATATTCTGTCACTTAAGAGGCTCTATAAATCATTATGGCATTGCAGCACATTCCCCAAGGAGTGCTCAGACTGACCCCAGGGTTTAATTTTTAAAAAGCAATTTCTTACTACTTCACTTTTGTTGGTGTTATCGCTGGCTGGACATGAAAGTACAAAACCGATTGGGAAATTTTACAACTAATTCCTTTGTTGGTATCAAGGGGTTATGTAAAGTTCACTAGAACACATTGCCTGAAGTTACAGTCAATGCTGTATTCAGCAAATCCACATTCTATAGTATYGCATACTTTAAATCCTCTAGATAAATGAATCTCTTGTTTAATCATAAAAGCTCTATTGGGTCAAAAAATCTAAGGGAAATCTAAGGTGTCAGATTGTATCCTTAAATTGGAATTCAGAAAGGTTTTCCCCTCCAGGTTACAAGTGAAATAACAGTTATTTCTGTAAAATAGTGGAAATTAAAGCAATGCAAATGGGAACTTAATATATCGTCACAGTCATTGAATTTTATTCACAAAGTTACATTCAATAACCATGGGATTTCATTCACATAAATAATATATATATATATATATGTTTATAAAGTTATCTTTTAAAAAAACATGAACATTTCTGACTAAAAAAAAATATATTTTTTCATGAAAGTAATAACCACAAGTTTATAAAAAGATTTTTAATGGAAGATATATTTGTAATTTTTTTTTTTCCTCTTAATGTATCACAACCTCTAGAACACAAATGCCCCCAATTCTGCTGTTTTTATAGCCAGGCAATCCAAAACACAAAATGTGTATATAATGCTATACACACTTTTATAACAGTGTAAATCCTAATCTTTATAAGGAGCAACTTCAATTTTTAAAAATTGCTACAAAATCTAATTAAATATTTCTAAAAGTGATCATTATATGCTACTCTATACACTGATTTTGTACTATTAAGCACTTGGACAGTAGCCCTAGAAGACCACATATACACACTACTACCAGGAGCATACTTCTGTGGATTGAAGATATATTGTTCAGAGTAAATTAAGAAAATAAAATAAAAAATTCTGATCAAATACAGGTAAAAAATAATTCTATAAACTGTATATCCCTCCATTTTGTGATAGCACTTTTGAAAGAAAAGGAAAGAAGAATGTTTCTTGGAGAGAGCCCAGCATAGGGCTACGAAGATGATCAGRRGACTGGAGCATCTACCCTAAGAGGAACGGCTGTGAGAGCTGGGCCTGGAGAAGAGAAGACTGAGGGGGGATCCTATCAATGTGTACAAGTACCTGAAGGGAGGGTGTCAACGGGAYGGGGACAAACTCTTTTCAGTGGTGCCATGTGACAGGACAAGAGGCAATGGGCAGAAATTGAACCACAGGAAGTTCTGCCTAAATATGAGGAGGAATTTCTTCACAGAAATGTGAGAGTGACAGAGCACTGGAGCAGGTTGCCCAGAGAGATTTTGGAGTCTCCTCCGGAGATATTCACAACCCACCTGGATACAACCCTCTCTAACATGCTCTAGGTGACCCTGCTTGAGCAGGGAGGTTGGACTAGATGATCTCCAGAGGTCCCTTCCAACCTTACCCATTCTGCGATTCCACTAAACTTAAAACAAGCAAAAAAACTTTACTAATCAAAATCTCAATCACTTATTTTAATTGCACTGGAAATGAAAGACCAATCGTTGTATCTTACTTCGTATCCCCAGAGATAATTTATTATGTTAATACTTTTCCAAGTAAATGCTTAATTTCCTTAGCTGAAAAAATACATAATGATTTAAATTCTTATCGATTAAAAGCCTAATGGGATCACAGTAAAAGTTCACCACAAGAGAGAGCCTACCACTTCAACAAATGTATTATGAAAAATCACCTAAAAATCTAAAACTGAACTTTCCATTTGTCATTCTGCCCTTGAAATCTGTGGACTAGGAAGTATTACTTCTCAGGGAAATGCAAGAACACTCTATATTAAATCAAGACTTACTGAACTTGTGATGATTAGTACCTCCAGAGAGCCTTAAGTCTACACGCTATTGGCCTACGTACAGGATTTCAGACAACTAGATTCTTCAAGAATCCAGGAGACTTATACTAAAATATGGAAAACCATACAAATAGTCTAACTATGTACCCTTTTATTTAATTCTATTACAACTATTCATTTCAGAGATTGTGAAGACCATGCCTCATTATACATATAAATATACATACACTTCCTTTCTAGTTTTTCCAGATTTTATATATTCAAATGTAATAGTCTTTAAGACCAGTTTTCCAAGTTTGAGTATTGTATGTCACTGGAGGGGAAAGAATAGCACTATTTTTATGTCCATATCTCTCAAAACCTAAAGAAAATTAACTTCTGGTGTTAAGAAATGGGTCTCTCACAACAACAGCAACAACAACAAAAGATCAGAAACAATCATTAATTCCCATTTTTTCTTCTAAAAATTTTCTCTTTGAAGACACTAAGCTAAGGATTCCTCTACACATTCACTACAGACAGGAATGCACTACTTCTTTTCAAGTTGCCGCAGCATCAAGTCTCTTAAGCAGAAGGTGGATGAAGTGATAGAAGGGAATAAAAAGACAACAACGCAAAAATAGAAATGTTATAGGAAGCTATGAAAAGGAMAGTCAGGAACTAGTGGTTCTGAGAAGGACAAGTAAGCAGTGTCAGAACATTCAGATTATTCTGATTAATCAGAAAGAGTAAAACCATAGTAGACTAAAGTAAAGGAGAAAAGGATGAGTGGATGGTCATATCTCCATGCAGATACTGTAATGAAATGTAAAATAAGGTAATAAAAGTTGCATTGGAGAAAACCTCTGTGAGAAGGCTAAAGTCACTGAAGATAAACCAAAGGTGGTAAACGGAGGTAACAAAGTGGAATACCAGAAATCATGCTGAAAAAGAAAATACTGTGGACAAATCAATCGACAAAGAGTTTACAAAATAAACACAATCACAAATAAGGCATACGTCATCTTCATAATTTATACATTTGCTTAGAGAAAAGTACTCACCTAAGATAGCATTTAAACAGCACATAAAACTCACTAACTTATGCACAAGTTTACAATTAAACAATACATTTATTTTCCTTAATTAAGAATTACAGAATCTTACATTGCATTTATCTTTGACTGTAGTCATGCTGACAGCATTTTCATGGAAGAAATACTACCTTCATTTTATAAATACTGAGAGTAAGATAAACAGTAATTAAACAATAAAATTTTGATATAGTCAAGAAGGTATATAAGCTCTCTTAGGCCAAACTTCAAAATTTCATTTTAAAAATATAGATTAGAGCCACTAGAAACATTGACATCCTAGAGATATGAATAATTATATGATGGTATTTCATACRTTTTTGCATTTAAATTTTAGTCTTAGAATAAACTATTCAGAAAATGGGTTTATATAAATGAAAACTGATTTTTGAAAAGCTTTTCTGCAATTACCACTTACTCAAATTATTAAAAAAGTATTCTATTGGGCTCTGACAAGGATTTTGGTAATTCAAATACATGTAACACAGTAAACCTGCCTATTTAAATTTGTACACTGTTTCAGAAGGAGAACAGAGATGAAGCAATATGTATGCTGCAAAAACTCTGAGAGATAAACGTCTGTATCAAATCAGCTCAATGCATACTCCTATTTTGTGATGGAACAAAAAATACTGAAGTAAAATGTCCTAATTAATCTTTCTAAATGCATCAAATTAAAAAAAAAAAAAAGTCTTAGAAGTATTGTATTCAGAGGTTGAAAAAACCTCTAGCAAGAAAGAGAATAAACTTGGGAGAAAATACAGCATGTAGTTTTGGTAAATAATCTTTTATTAGGGCTACAAATACTAGCCCAAACATCAATATTTCTGTTTAAACAAAATGATAAACAGGAGTTCCTAGAAAATAAATATCACATATTTAAATCTCTTTCGTGGTAGTGTTTGTATGTACATCACAATTCTTTTGTATACACCTACGCTGCTCTTTTTCATTTATTTGGAAGTGTCAAATGCTACTGTTTGCAAAATTTGAAAGGTAGTTTGCGTGCCAAGGCAAAGACCAAGAAGCTCAAGGCATAGGAGCCTTACTCATCAGAGTAAAGAATCAGTTGTTTATTCAGTGGTCACTTCATAGATTTATTTTTCAGCTTTTTCTAGTAGATTAAAGAATGGGAAGGAGTGAAAGAATATCTCTATAAACTAATGTTTATCTATAGTCTTGATGTTTATAAAACTAGAAACTGCAGAAGTAAGTGTTTTTTACTTTTTTTTAAACCTAACTTCCTATTTTCCTTAACCACACATCTTTGAATATAAAGGACTGAAAGATTCAGACAAAAGTTTCTCACGGTGCTTTCGCATTGTGTTTCCACAAAGATTCTTGTTTTTTTTCTTTCTTCCATTTTTAATTTAAATGATTGTGGATAGAATTTTTTGCATTTAAGCTCTGTAACTGGAACTGGGGAAAGGGGGAAGAATTGTGGTGAATGGGTTTTGAAACCATTAGACCTGACACAACTCAGTTTTCACTCGGATCCCTTCACCCATACCTTTGAGTAATATTGACTCTGCACAAAACATACATTTGAGTAATATTGACTCTGCACAAAACAAAGAAACAAAAGCTCTTGCACATCCATTATCACCATAACCATAAAGAATGGCATTCTGTATAGTTTTAGATATTGTTGGTACATAGATTTACAGAAATTTCCAAAGAAAGGTAAATTTAYATGTCAAATTAATGTATTAATTCATTTATTACTTCAAATTAATGTCAAACAAATGTAGTTCTGACAGTAATCTGAGTTATGTTGTGAAACTTCTCCAGTTTCTCCCAGACAGTTAGTTAGCACACAYAAATCAGATCCGAGTTTACCCTTAAATCAGATCTGAGTTTACACTTTGGATTTTTTTTCATACAGAAAATAGTATTACCAGATCAAAACCTTGACTGTGACGAGTATTTGATGACTAGTAGTATGGGGAAACCTTAGAACTCTGAACAGTCAGACCATTCCTAGTGAATAGCGGAATCTGTGGTCAACTTCTCTTATTCTCTATTCTGACCAGACAGGTCAGCCTTTCTCATTTCTCTGTCAGTTTCAGAATATGGCCAACAACTCATTAGACAGTGGAATATATTTCTTTCCCTTTTGTCTATGCCACAAAGTATTCAGAGGGCAATAAGCCACAGTGGATCTCGTCATGAAGCTATGTGTTTCTGATTAATACGTCTCTTTCTGCTAAGTATCATAAAGTTGTTTTCCCTTTCACTTTGGACGACTGCTGCAGAAAGTCACTGTTTTCATCTCCTTTACTCTCTCATAGCACTGTTAGTGTGACTCTAGTGTATGCAATTGGATAGTCTCAATTATGTGTTAAAATTCGCTRTAAGTATGTGTTGCTGAGAAGGGAGGAAAAGGATCAGGAAAAGTCAAAAGGAGTCCTTTAAAAAATACACAACAGCAAACACAGAGCAGAAATTTTCTTATCCTAGAATCTATCTAAACTCACAGTAAGACAAGCAGGTAGATGACAGCAGTCAGTTTAAGAGAATAAAAGTCTGCAAATGAAGAAGTAATCTTATCTGGACTACTTTCTGTAGGTTTACCATTATTAGGCCTGCAGTGGACATTATTTGTCATAACTCAGGAAAAATCTTAGGTTACTCTCTAATCATAAAAAGTAAACTGAGGATCAGCCTCCCATTCAAAATTAATCACTAATGTAAGATAATTCATATTTAAAATAATGAATATTTTTCCAAGATGACAAACCATAATGGTTCTCTAATTTATCTCAAAATCACATATTTAAATATGCCTTTGTGTTAAGGTAGAAACATAGAAGAAAGGATTGCTATTTAAAATGCATAGGTTTTTAATCCAGAATCCAGCCCTTTGGCTCAAATTATCTAAAATAATAAAATTCTTCTAAAATAACAAAATTCTTCTAATATTATGTCACATGAAAAATTATTAAACCCTTTAATCAAAACTATATTTACACTAACCTAAAAATGTTGGTGCACCTATATAACTGCCTACACTGTACATTTGCAATGTTGCCACAAGCATAGAAAAATTACATATCGTCTTTTTAGTGCATAACAGTAGGTGAAGAATGATTCTGGACACTTGCTTGCAGATAAAAATTTAAGGTATTTGGACTAAAAATGTATTTCACTAATATTCTCCTATTACTATTTAACTAACTTAAGAAATACTTGCATACATCTAGGTTTTGGCTAATTTTCATTTTTCTATTTAACAAATCAAAATTTTATTACCTCCAGGTCCTTTCTTGGAGAAATGGATTTCCACTGACTGACAACTCACTCAGTTTATGGCAGCCATTTAACCATATAATGACACTTTTAAGGTCTGTATTGTATTAGGAAAGAAAATTAAATATCAAGTTGAGTATGGAATCACACAATTTACACTGYATCTGCTTAAAATTCATATGAAAATAAAATGTACCAAAACCATTGTACCATAGTACAAAATACTACAAGTAATGCCACTATACTGTATAGTTATTTTTAATAACATATATGTTTGAAAAATATTTGTCTTTTCTGTATTAATATATTATAAATAATACTTGCATACTCAGACTCAACAAAGTTTTTAATTTATTTTAAAAGTTCTTGTTTGGATGGGGTTTGCTTTTTTATGGTTTTTTTTTATGGGGTTTGCTTTTTTATGGTTTTTTTTTGTTTGGTTGTTTTTACACAACTCACCTGACAAGCGGTTATTTCTGATATCCAGTTTTTCCAGAGACACACATGAATTTAAAGGTGCAAGCTCAGTCAAACTATGAACAAAACAGAGTAATATTTTTCAATTAAAACAACAGCAATTCACAAAGAGGCAGGCAGCAGAATCATTTGCAGTTATGGGAATTTACTCATTTATACGAGTAAATATTCATTTAGCTATCCAAGGTGCTAAAATTATTTACAGAAATTCCTCTTTTAACTTGAAAACATTGCTTTGTCTTCTAAGTAGCAATAATTCAATTAATTTTTGATACTTACTAATTTTTGTTTTCTTTTGTAAACATTTTATTCTATTTTTCTTACATTTAGTACTGAGGATTTGCAGTCTTGCAAAATTTACAGATGATTCAATTAGCTTTCCTTTGGCATCATAACTAGCATGGATCTAACAACCCCCCCCCCGATTTTTTATATTTATTTTTAAATATCTTTTTCCTCTTTCCTCCATTTCTAATTACTCATAAATTTTGCCTGTTTCTTTTCTCTACTCACCACATTGTTTCTCAGTTCCTAAAACAAACACAATTGTAGTCACAATTGAATTTATTAACAGATCAAGGCTGCACTGTCCTGTAATGCCTTTTTAATRCTTCCTCTGTTTTACTACCTCTATAACACAGTGTCAGATAGCTGCCAGYTTTCAAACTGGTCCTCTTCCACATCAGAGCTTTTCTTGCATAATAAATCACCAAAGCAGTGGGAACACTATGACAAAATTCATATTTGTAGCATTGGAGAGTATATATAAGGAAACTGAGCTGACACTCATCTRGATAAAGGCCATCTAGAACCATACAATGTATATTACCTCTACTATTAAAATTAATAGTATCCAGTGTTGTTAAAAGGTTTGTTTGCTTACAAACTTGCATTGGTGTACCCAAGAATAGRTTAAAACCATTCAGTCAGGTGCAATGCTGTTTCCAAATATTACCTTTCAGATTAAAAAGKTTTATTTTCTTTTACTGTAAAAATGAAAAAGGGAGTGCAAAAAAAATCATGATGTAAAAAGATAGTTCCAACTAAATCTAGAAATGCTTACGTACAAACATATATTAAATTAACTAAATCTGTTTAAAAAAGACCCTTTCAAACTTTTTTCTTTTCTGTAACAGAAGGTCTGAGAAGCATAAGCGAAGAATGATGGAAACGTGTGGTCACTTTGTTAATTTTAATTGTGAGCAATATTCTTTGAGGGTAATAAGTAACTGACTTTGAAAGCTATAAAACAGAATTCTTATGGTCAGAAATGTGACCATGCAAAAAAAATGAAATCTACTCACTCAACAAAGTTAAAACTGGTCAGAGACAAAAATGCTCACTTGCTGCTGAAATGTATGACTACATCCTGTTCTCCAAAAGAGGCACTTCAACTAAAAGACAGAGAGCTGGATTTAATTCTAGTTCACAAAATCAGAAGTTTTGATATAAATTTTTTAATCTTGTTGAAAATGTGAATGCAAGCAGGACAAAAAATTTCCATATTTAGTTGACAAAGAAGAATTTGTATAGGAAAATATAACATTTTAATTGTAGATTTGGAGGAATAGGTATAAAGTCAACTAAAGGTATAAAGTCAACCACTGTGCCTTCCCCCCCACCCAAGCTATACTTTAAATAGTCCTGCTTTTAGTCCTATTTAGTCTTCTTACTGTTTAGGCAGTTTTCCAAGGAATCAAATAAATATGAAGCATTAAGTCTAAAAAGCATTAAGTCTCATAAATAGACATAGTTCTACAAATATCAGTGTTTTAGAAAASTTTCTCATGACCAGTCAATAGTGCATAAATATATTTAACACTCATAACAGCTGTCAATAGAGATATCAGTGGCAAACACTATGGCCACACAAACTGAAAATCTGTGAATAGATTCACATATTCTCTGGTAAATAAAGGTAGTACTTGGTATAAAGGACTGAAACATGATTTTTGCAGTATCTTTTTTTCTACAAAAGACAATGAAATAATTTTTATTTATAGTGTGTTATGTATGTGGATCTTTGTCACTTTATGCTGTGGTGGTTTAGAAATCCTATTTAATTACTGGACTACTCCTGCCTGCTGTTGGCATGATGAGAGTTAAATCTTTTCCCCGTCATTCTATAGCTTTCCTTTTACTGACATTCTTTGTTAATTTTTTTTCCTAAGAAAATTCAAACCAGAAAGACAAAGGACATTACTGAAAACTTAATACTACTTGACCTTGTCACATTAGCCCTGGGCATATGAGAGATATAAATTACAAAGAAGACACAAAAGTAAAAGATATTCACAAAAAAAGTAAGCTACAGCTTCCTCTTTCTGCTCCCATTTAAGATTGTAGTTGGACAAGACATAGATAACCAGACAAATTTCAAGCCAGAAAACAATATTTAAGAGACTAGAAGAGTTGCAAGTATGCACTAGAGAAAATAAAGATTTCATTTCAGAACATGTGTATCAATTACTGCTCAGGATGGTCCAAATTTTGCTGCRTGTCTGCTTTTTAACAGGAAAAAATATACCATTTGTGTTTATGAGAGGTTAGCAGGAAATAGGGCAAGATAATTAAGAATGAATTTTATATTGAATTAGATCCTTAAATAGTGCCCATATTTCTTTTGCATTCTTTAAAAATAAGAACAATATTTTTGTTTACAATAGTCACCATATTTACCAGAAGTGATCAAACATAATATAGAAACTCTTTCAGTCAGCCACTTGTTTCTTGAATACTCTGGCAGGCAATATTTCAACACTATTGCCCGTGGTGTCAGACTCTTAGAGACAATCACATTATCAGCAAAGAATTACTGAAAATGAAAAATATTCAGTCTGCTAAAGAAAAAAAAAAACTATATCCAAATATAACTTTTTCATGATTGATTGAATTCAATATCCAGTATTATTTAGATTTATCAAGATGACTCTGAAAAAATACAATCAAAAATAAAATGGCTTGCAGTGACAGCTCAACTCTTACATCTAAGATATTGTTTTAAAAACACAAATGTTCTGTAATTTAAATAGCAATAATAGTATGTAGTAAGAAAAGAGTGAATTGATCTTTCAAAATTTCTATTACAAGTCATTTAAGAATAGTTGCAAAACATGCATATGAGGAACAYGTTCACARATATTATGATCCTATCCAAACTGCAACTCTCAACACATCCCTCCCAAAATGGAATTTCTACAGTTGACTTCAATTTTTTAAATTAAATTCTTATCTACCACCTTTACAACACCTTATAGATAATAAAAATGAGCCTTGCCATATTAAAACATAAATTTTAAGACAGATAAATTTGCTTATTTCGAAATTGCACACAAAAATGTGTCGGCTATCTGAACAGTAACTTGATTTAATGTCTCATTATAAAACCTTTATATGAAGTTAGCAAAGAAGCTAAATAATTAAGCTGGATTACAAGTAAATATACATACCACAAGATTTTTAATACATATTAATTTTTGTCCTAGTGGCAAGGTTTTATTTCTCCTACAGAAAAGTATTTATCCAAATAAAAAAAGCATTCCTTTGCTTTTCCACTAACTTAATGCCTGTGTTCTCCAGCTGCTATAAAAGAGAACACAGATCTTCATAGCCCCATTTCCACAGTCATAAAGTCAACATCATTGACTGCAGCTACTGCAAGGAATGAGTATCTACTTGGTATGTGAAAACCACAGCAAAACACTCTTTTGATTAAAGTGTTGATTAAAGTGATGAGATAGCTGGCATTGGTATATTTGAAGGAGTTCATCAGWGTGTGTTATTTAGCTTTGTTGTACCTCCTTACTGTTACATTGTAGATTTAAAATAGAATTATTTCTTATTTGGGAGTTTTTTATTTAGCAATTCCTGGTTTATAATACAGACAAAGCATCTCAGAAATAAAAAACCTGTAAATTAAAGTAAGAATTTTTTTCACAGTGCTTTACTTGTAGCAAAAACACAGATTCACAGCATTACCATCATACAGGCTTCCTGCAATCAGTAAAAAGGAAATGACACTCAGTGYACACTCAGAAAAAAAATGCTCCCCAAAAATCACAAAAATTGCACTAGCTATAGGATAAAAGTAAAGAAACAGCTTTTCTTTCAACAGCTTACTCCATTACATTCATTGTTTCTATATAGAACATCGAGTTACTTATGCTCTAGCAGACACATATGGAGCTGCTTATAAGTGTACATAAAGCGAGTGTAACAGAGCTTGCTACTGAAATGCCAGGAATTTTGAGGCTTTTAATCTGCATTTAATACTATCTTGTCCTGCTTGCCCTATAGATTTGAGATAAGGTATAAATAAGCACAAAGGAAAGAAATTGATTTTTTTTTTTTTTTGGGGGGGGGTATTAGCAGGGTATCTCATTTGCTGATGCATAAATATGTGTTCTCTCCCAGTCTAGCAAGAGAAATTCAACTGACCAATCAGCTAGCTACTGGAAAAGCAGAAGTAGTGCARTGGAGAATAAAAGTTGTAAGATCACGGGATGGGTAAGTGACATAGGGCGAATCCACTTTGTCAGCTGAGCTCAACCTAGATCCAGATGTTCCACTCCAGCTATTCCTTATCTCATGCTCCTACTTTCATTGTCTCCATGGCAAGCAAGTCAGGGCTTCAAGTAGTTTGGAAAACATCTTATGACACACAGTGCAGCCACACCTCAACCTTAGCAAAAACAAGCAGGAGAAAGGAGGAGGAAAGTGCGAGCAGATATAGCCGCACTAGTGTTCCATGGGTAGATGAAAAAAGAAGGAAAGAATAGGAACAGACAAAAAGAAAAAAAGAAAAAAAAATGTCTCCAAACAATGTGTGAAATTGTATACAGCCTTATATTTTTATCTAAGATTCCAAATAAAATCAATATGGGTGACTCAGAATTTAACACTCCACAAGTAATGGTCTCATTAGTTACAAGCAGGAAACACTTTCTCCAAACTCCAAAAGAACTAAAAACCCCTCCTGCAACAACTTGAAGACTAAGTTCTGTTATAATTACATCAAAGAGTTTACATGCATGCTACTTCATTAGAAATGACTTGAAAACAATCTGAGAAGTTATATAAAGTTTATGTATATTATACTCAAACAGTAATAAATTTTCCATAAATAAGAACATCCTTTATGATAACTGGATTCAGACTTAGAGATCTTTCTCCTCCCAGACTCACAGCTAGTTGACATTGTCACTTAGGATAAGATTCATCTGTTTAAATGTAGATACCTACATGTGAGCTGGTCATCTAGGCTCTGTTAAGAGTCTATGAAGATGAACATACACATGTAKGATGTAATTAATCTCAAAGCAGATGTCTAAAAATTGCAGATGAATCACACTCTAAAAGTATCTCCTTTTCTTCACTGACTATAACAGGATCTGTAAGTGATTAGTTCAGAGGTAGATATTCTAAGCTAAGTTTAAATGAGACCAATCGTATTCAGAGTAAAACTGACAATACGGAAAAAATCATCAATTCACATCAATCTACTATAAAAATCTACTTTATTACTAACACTTAGAAATTTATACTCAATTAAAACAATAAGAAACAATTACAATTTAAGAAAAAAAAGTGGAGAGAATCAAGGTTTTGATGCTGAATATCTGGTCATTCTAATTCCATAAGCATACAGATTCATTCATAAAATGGAATAGAAAGTTAATTATATAATATTTTAGTTCATGTTCTAGTTTAATGCTTTTTGTCTTGATTCATCCTTTTTATTTTATACTTTTCAAAATGAACCATAACAATGAAGAAAAAACAGTACTAAAGCTTTTTTTTTTTTTTTTTTGGCATTAACATGACATATATATAAAATAAAAACAACCTAATGAACATTCTAACTTGTACTCTTTTACACCATTAGTTGCACTTAACACTGTCTTCAAAGTCTGTTTTGACTAAGCTGGCTGTGAAATATGAAGTTTGACAGGGATACTCTCAAAACASTTGCTAAAGTAAGGAAAAAAACAAGCCACCATGGTTTTAGTAATACTGCAATGCTCAAAAGTTATTTTCATATAACATCCAGTAGAAAAATGTACTTTTTGTAGTTGCTGCTGTTTCAAATTTTCTTAGCTAAAAGTGGTCAATGTCATTTCTTGTCAAATACATTTTTTCAGTGAACTGGACAAGACAGTGATATTTGCAGCACATTCAGAATTATATTCTTTAGATAAGTGTTGCATTAGTAAATACCGTATCAGTTWTGTTAAATGAAAAAATGTTTTTGTTTACCTATTTCGAGACAGCGAAAGAATCTGCAACAAAGGCAACCAATACAGAGAAAATGTTCTCATCGAAGAGATGCTATTGTCATCCAAATAGAGTTCTCTTAGCAGAACATGATTTTCCAGCCGTGGAAGCTAAATTGAAAAGAGAAGGTTATTTAAAATTAATATTAAAATAGAGAAACAACAATGAAATGCTTGCCAGATGCTTTTCATCAATCCTTACTAAAGTAATACAAATAAAAACACACCTTGGGCATATATAATAAACAAATGATACATATGTATCAATTATTACATATAATTTCTATATATCAGTTTGTAAATGTTTATCAATGTCTTCTATGTGGACTGAATATGAAATATAATTTTTTAAAAAGTGTTAGAGAACCATAGTATTACTATTTAATTTYTGCAGTTATATGCTGCGTATTGAAAATGGTTTTCCTCTCATGAGAGAGTCATTGTCAGTAAAGATAATTAACTGTACAGTTAGCAGACTAATTTCTTAATTTGAATGCTACAGCACCAACTCCAACTTTTGGAAAATCAGCATTCATGAAATTAACMCAAGCTATTACTTTTGTGTAGTGATAATAATATTTTGGTACATTTTAAACAAAGAATCAGCATTTCATAATGCAATCTGAAGACYACTGGCTATAAACCAAAAAGGGAACTATAATTATTATGGGGACAATTTTTAAAGCACTTAGGAGCAAGACCATATTTAATCATAGTGCTACCCATTTGCATCTTTAAAAATATCTCTCACTAAGAGGAAAAAAAAAAGCAAAACAACACATGATCAACATTCTGAATAATATTACTATTAACAAAAAGTTATACACAATAAACMTCATATTTAATTCAAAGCTTTTTACCTCCTCAAGATTATTGCCTTGTAACTTCAGAATCTGAAGTAGGCCACTATTCTGAATGCCTTCAACTTGTGTGAGATGATTAAAAGAACAGTCTAGGTGCATGAGGGTAGGTGCTTCACAAAGACCTTTTGTAGTGATTAACTGATTATGATCCACGATTAACCGTTGAAGATTTTTCAGTGACTCCAAACCACCTGGAAGAAAAAAAGCCGAATTAAGCCACACTGAAATTGAAAACTGTTGTTTCCCAGTATCAAAAAAATCTCTGAGGTCGTGATATACTCATATCATACATAGTAACAATTAGTGTTAGTTCTGTAAAATTTTTAAAAATGATTACTGTATTTTGACCCTTTCAAATGGTGTGTGTATATATATATATACACATATACATATATACATATACATATATATATATATATATATATATATATATATATGGCTTTACAATGTGTACAGTTCACAGACTTCTGGTCTTATTAACTAATAACTCAAGCACTTCTATTGGAAGAGAACTGATAATCTATACTTACTATGCTAGAACAGTTTAAAACTGTTATTCAGAACCCACGGGCTTTATGAAATGCTAACAGCCCTCTTAAAATCAATCCTAAGAATTAAAATAGCAATTCTGTTTAAATATTAATTTTCATTATTTCTTTTTTAAAGMTCTTTAGAAAGTTATCAGCAAGATGAGAACAAATTGTGTTAATGTAATATACTTAGGCCAGCACCAGCATTATTAATGTGAGTGTATCCTCTTTAAGGAAGTGTCATAAAACATTTTTTATAAATAAATTTATAAAATCTAGTGTCTTTAAGTATAAAGCTATACTTACACCAGCATTATAASAAGCCTACTCCTGCCAGCTAGCGTAGAAAGTAAGAATGTGATATCTCCCCCACAAAAATACACAAAGGAAAATTTCATGTTAGTGTTCACTGTTTGCACAGAATTTTTCCCAAATCATCCTCTTAAAACAGTAAAATCAGACTCTCTTTCCAGTCTTATAGAGGCTAGACAATCTGTAATGTCTACTTTCCTAAAGTACTGATGTATCTAGGTGAGACGGATCCAAGCACTTTTTTTCCTATATTCTGCTAAATAAAGCTCCTTTGAGAAGGGACACTTAACAAAAGGGATCTAAAAAAGGGAGTTCCTCAATTTACTTTTCTTTCCAGTAATTTTTACAAGATTAAATGTTTGATGCAATACTCTGTCTCATCTTTACCTCAGTCAAAGCTTCCCAGGCCTGGGAAGCGACCTGGGCAAGTTTTACAAAGGAGCATYTTATCTTTGTATTTATCTTCTGAGAACAAGCTGGATTACAAGRGCAGCATGTGCCACAGATATTTACAAGATGGAGGAGGAAGAAAAGACAAAACATAAGAAGAAAACTGAAGAAAAAAAGATTAAATGTCAAAGTTGGAATTATATTAAAAAAAAACACAAAAAATAGGGCTTTGCATGATAGTAATTTAGAAAAGGAAAACACCTACTGGAAATAACACATTCACCTGAAAGTGCATTGGCTATTAAAGAGATACCATCCTAGATCTAAAACAAATGCTGAATACTGTAACTTACAAACCAAGCTTTAGGAAACAAATATGCAAGTCTTCAATTATTTTGAAAGAATTTCAAACATGCCCACAACATAACTATCCTGCCTGCAAGATCCTGTTCTGTGGGGATTTTGGTGCTTGGAACAAAATAAAAAGGGAACTAGCACCATCTAGAGGTCTCAAAACAATTTCATTTTAGACAATACTCAAATTGAGACCTTCCAAGATACCTTCACAAGAGCTGTTTCCATTTTTAATTTTCCATTTTTCACTTATCAGCATAGCAATACTGCTGACTAAAAGCACTCAGTTATCATGGAGTTGGAGAAAAGGATAGACTGCACAAAATAGATAAGCAGAATGAGGCATTAATACAGCATGCTGCACAAATCATTTTTTTTACATCTCCTTCTCCTGATCTGTCTTGTTTAATCAGACTGTATGTCACTAGGAACAGACATGCCAAGGCTGCCTACAATGGGATTTCAATCTATTTTGAAACTATCAAATATATTCCAAGAGAAATATATAAAAGGTAGAAAAATATAATAAAAATGTTTGTATTTTAATACTTCTTCTACATATAAGAAAAATCAAAAATAAGCATGCAAGTCTTCTGTACATTTCCAGAAAATATTGTCTGTTTTACCTATGATGCAGCAAACAACAGCTATGTCAGTATATGGGAAAATGCATTTTGCTCAAAAAGAATATGGTTTCTGCAAGATTTGTGGAGAACCTCAACATAAGCAGGTCTTAGCAGTTTGGAAAGAATGCATTTGGGCTCTTTTAGTGAGGGATTCTACCTTAGCGGTCAATGAAGCTATGAAGTAACTTCTTTCCAATTTGCAACAAAGACAAATGAGAGAGGAGTGAAAGCTGAACATGACAACTAAAAAAAAAAAAAAAACTCACCAACAAAAATACCCACCACAAAGAGTCTGATTAAAAAAGAACTTGATGTGCCTTCTTAAAAACATGATGAACATCCCTATACTAAAACAACATAAAGAAATTTTACAACCCTCCCTAGCAAACTTATTATGCAATAGTTCTTTTCCTATKAATTAAGTCAAAATGCTGCTTTTTGTGTGTGTAAAATGTAAAAAGAGATTTAGGCATAGCATCCATCTTCCAAATACATACAAACACTGAATTTCAATATGTTAAAAATGCRATTACATAGTTTGTGACCATGCATTAGGTGGATATGCATAACTGAGGCATAGTTTTCAAACTTTTTTTTATGGGTTTCTGGCAACTCCCATTTTTCCCCAACTGATGCTGCATTTTAGTKAAAAAATCAGAGTATGCTTGAAGTTTCCTACATTATGTTATTAAAGCTGAAGTATCACAAATAAGCCTTACTTCTCAGAGGAAAAAAAMCACTCATTATTAAAGCTGAATGAGGGTAACCAACCCAGACCACTAAACAGTACAGCAACTTCCAAAACATAAAATATATATAAAAATGAACAAACAAATAAATATATAAGAAAAAACTAAATAAGATAGTAAAGTAGTAATAATAAATTAYTAAATAAGAAAATAAATAAATGAAATTGCTGAATTAATCCATAAGATGTCATACTTTCAGGAATYTTGCAGTCATTTTTTATCAAATGAATTATATCTGAAAAAGAATCTTATACAGTATTATTGGCCACAAGGACAAGCTTCTTACAATCAGTTCCCTTTAGGATACTGATATGCTTTTATAGTAAATGTTGGTATTCCAGTATCTTTACTCACAAAGCTATTCTCAAGTAATAAAATTATGTTCACAAACATCAACATTTCATATTTGAATTATTTTAACTTATTAGCATAAGATATTCAAAATATCTACATTAAATCTACACGAGGGGTTTGCACATATCAACAAAATCTCTTGARTTTTCCTACTTCCTTCTCATTATGCCCTTGTTATTTATCATGGAATTGCAYTATCAATCTTCATATTGGTACCATCTCCTGTTTTTGACAATGGAAASCATTTCTGGAAATAAATCTTGCATGTGAATGTGTTTCATTCATCAGCTTCAAAATGGTTTTATTTTATTATCCCCCTGTCCAGATAGTTTTCTACTATACATATTTTAAGGAAAATTAAAAGTCTAAWTTGAGACAAGAATCAAATAATCTCTTTTCCACTGTCTCAACTCTGAAATCTTTCCAAGGAATATCTCCAAATTGAACATAGGCCAAGAATACTAGAAATCCACCTTTTTCGGTTTCCCAAACAATTTTTCAATTATATGGAATTTTTCTCTCTTGCTCATAAGGATATGTGATCTGATTTCAGTAGGAAAGTGTCTGAAGGTTAATCTGTATTTTGGTGGCCTTGACAAACCCCACAGTATGCCACCTACCTAAACCTCACTCCCTACAGCCATAGGAAGGCTGTTAAATCTAGTTCTGCTCTGTTCTATCTGTTGTGCTGCCTTCTTGGAGAAAATCCATCCCTTTCAGCCTTGAGAACGCCTTTTTATGCAATGATCTGGCAATTTATCTTTTCTCAACTGTTGTTTCTTTTCAGGGACCACTTCTGGTTTTACCTCCCTACATAATTTCAAAACCAAAAAGTACCTGCTCCACTTAAGTATAGCAATGCTCTTAGTTATTTTCACTGCACTGCACTTTCCTGCCCTTCAATCAGTGAGAAAAGGCTCTGGATCCCGATTACACCTGTACCAAATCTACATAACACAAGGCTCATGAGTCAGTATCTTTGGCTTGCCAGTAGCTGAAATATGATATCTGCCCCTTAGGCACTTTACAGTCTGAAAGGTAGCATAGGCAGACAGGAGAATACCTGTTCTGTATATGAAAAATTCCTGGCTGACCAGCAGAAAACATGCATCTCCTGGTACAAAATTTTCATGTAGTGATGCATTCATTGAGCAATCTGGGGCAATGTGAATTCTAACTGGTTGACTGCATGATAAAAGATGCACTTGTTGCCTGACAACTGTTGCACCTAACAAAATAAAACATGCTGCCTCCATAAATAAAATAAGTGCCAACAGCTAAATGAGTTGCACTAGTGTACCTTAGACTTACTCTTTTTTTCCCAGTTTTAGAGCAATCGGTAGCAATGAAGAGCCACAGTGGGAGGGAAGCATAGAACAATAGCTTGGAATCAGAATGGGAAGCATTTTAGTTAAAAGAGCAGTTGTGACACAGTGTTAGTCTGGTCCACCCACTCATACAAATAATATGATTTGTATATACCTACATATTATGTCAATCATAGGAACATGCTGGAACTTCCTGAAGCTGCAAATCTAGGTTCTGTATGTAGGTAAGTACAGATTTGATTTTGAGGCTGAACTCAGGCTACTCACATATTCCAATTGAGCTGGTGCAGGTGATATTAGGAGCTCTTCTAGAAAGGACCGTATTTAGCTGACAACAGTCATATGACATGGCAGATGGAATACATGGCAGTATAACCATACTGCTAATAAATGTCAAGTTGACTATACTCTAAAATGCAGATCTATAACTCTGTTTCCTCATTCTCCTCCTCGGGTTTAGCAGTTGACTGGCCCAATGTAGGTATAATCCTGAATGAAAACAGCACTAATACACTTTTTAAAAAGAATGGAGTATTTTTTTCATAATTTCCTTACCAATTCGAGTGATTCTATTGTAGGAAAGTTCAAGATTTCGGAGATTTCTGCAGCCACCTAGGCCACAAACTGATGAAAGATTGTTCTTATTCAGAATTAGAATATAGAGATTTTCTAGATTCTCACAGTCTATTATCTGAATGTTGTTTTCCTGCAACAAAGAAGAACAAGAATATTAAATAACATTTTAAGTGAAATAGCAGAGTCAGTATAAGAATATGGTAGATATTACCACAATTGTTAATTTTTAACCTAAATTTCTAGCAAATAGTAGGGATATCACATTTTTTTTCCACTAGGAAAATAAATTGATGAATCATAAAAATTATTTTTGAGTTCTACTAGGACAGAATTAGAAGACATCTCACATTGCATTCTGCCTCCAATAATGCCCAGAAGATTAAAGAAACAGTATAAAAAGTCAAAGATTGGATGGTCCTTCCCAAATACACTTTCACAAARTCTGGGAGACTGAACAAAAAAATGCATAAAAGCCATCCTATCTGCTAGATGCTAATGAAGACACGCTTTGACATAACGTATTTATTAAAAAATAAAAATAATAACTACTTTTAGAGGTTTCTTTGGTCATAAACATTAACATGYCTTTTAGCTAATGTTCTTCCCCTCAAAGCCCTTGCTTTTTTTAACATTCCCCTCAAGTCATTTTAATAGTGCTTCCTCTGATTTCCCTTTTACTATTTTCTGCTTTTATTTACTTCTGTTGTTCACCTGTAWATGCTCAAAGAAAAAAAGAACTTTAATTCCCTCTCTTTATAACAAATCAATTAAGCCCAAGGGACTAATTCCTATTCCAGAATTAACAAGCTGACTTGGTTAGGTGCTAGCTCCAACTGTGCTAGCTCCAACTGCAGGCATAGATACACAGAGGTTTCCTTTGGAAGACGTAACACTGATTCCTGCCTTTGGACAGCCCCTTCAGTTGTACCAGAAGTCAAAACAGGGAATTAATACGTCTTAAAAGTTAAAAAAGGGCAATATCAGGTAGGAATGAATGTCTAAAGGAAGCAAAAGGGCAGCTGCTTTAACTATGCAAGAAAAATCCATAAAATAATTTTGGTTTGTTTCAGCTGTTACAAAAAAGGCTGTTCCTTCGTTTAGGTTGAATGGAAGACAATCGACACATCAGCTGGAATGATCAAAGTACAAATATTATTCTTAAAGTATTATTAATACATATTATTGTTAAAGAATTAATAATGTATAAATAAAAGTGTATTTTCTAGGAGCCTTTGCCAGAACAAAATAAAAATACACTTTGGAAAGAACAGTATTTACTGGGTGAACAGAAACATTGAAGACTTCTACAAACAAGGGAATATTAACTTTCTTGTGAATGGGTAKTGTCAAAACAACTCAAATCAAAAARATAAAAAGAGCTGCTTGACATAAGTTGTCAAGTTCCATAAGTATGATTGATCCATCACATAAGAAAATGTTTTCTTTTGTCATTAAGAGAAACTTAAGTTGCCATGTAAGACATGGGATAGCATCAGGTATCCAGAGATTGTGCCTCTAGTATCAGCCATCATACTGTTCTTTGACCAAATGCTTGAGTAATTTTAAGGAACATTCAGGTGTTTGTTGCAAAGGACTACTTTTCTCCTACCTACTTCTGCTTAAGCTGAGCACCCACTATGGTCAACAGCATCTGCCCAGTCATGGGTCAGAAAGACCGACATAAGGAAGATTTATCACTTTGTCATATTAATGTTGTTACAGTAGGGCTATTCGTGATCTAACCTCAGAAAACTAAAAGCTGTGTGTATGATCCTAGCTCTGAAAGCTCTGAATTCATATAATTCTAAGCTACTTCCCTTTCAAATGCCAAAAATACTACAGTAGGTAACAATAGTCACCTTGGGACCCATTTAACTATATATGGCTAAAATGCAGACATCCACAACTGCAGCATCTAGATTTCCTTCATAACCAGTGTAGCTGAATGTATAATAGATGTAGTTTAGAGCTGATCTAAATTAATATACAAGTAGACCAAGATTTCTGAAAGAAATAGGTGCATCTGAAAACTAGCCATCTCATCCCAGTGCAACATCCAAGTTAGGAGAAGATGATTCATGATCTAAAATGCCTGTTTTTCTCTTCTGACTATAGATGGAATCAGTCTAAAGATTTCTACACCTGAGCTACTTGCAAAACTAAGTGCAAGATGTACCCTACTATTTATATCTCTAATTCAGAACTTAATTCAAAGACATAGAGCAAGAGTGCTCAAACTTTWAAAAAAATGACAAGCTGCTTATTAAAATGTCTAAATATAAATGAATTTTAATATAGTCACTCATTTTCAGAAATCTTGGTCTATATGTATATTAATTTAGATCAGCTCTAAACTACGTCTATTACTTATTCAGCTACATTGSTTAGCTGAGTAAATGGGATTTGATCTTTAACTAACAATATTGCGATCTTTTATTAGTATAGCCAGATTCATTTGTCCTATTTTGCTTTAGTACCACTATGCACAATAAAAAATCTACTGGTACAGTTTTGTTGACAGGAGAGTATTTTGTTCATATTCCTATACTAGTAAGGCACTAAAAGTTTTGTATTCAGTTGGACTCAATTAACTCATAACTGCAAGAGCAGCAAAAGTGGCAATCCTTCCCAAGTTATAATATAGAATCAAATGTGCTTGGTACCTCCACATTGATATACTTTAGGTCTTTGCAGTTACTTAGTCCTTCCAGTGCAACTAGTCCACAGCGTCTGAGAGTCAGCACTTGAAGATTTTCACATGCAGATAATGTACAGAGGCTACATTCTGGTAAATCTTCGAGTGTCAGTATTGTGACCTATATGCATTTAATAATAAATAAGACTAATTGTTGCTGTATCTTCCATTCATCACACAATTTTATGAGCTATTTCTAAACCAAAACCAAAACCTTAAAGACCAAAACTACATTTTACTAAGCCTTTACAAAATATAAACAACTAATACGTTAAYTCTTTCATACAAAAAGGACGGTAATGATGGGTTTGATCTGTTGATTAGGAAAAAATATGATTAAAAAGTTTGATTTTGACATCTATCTTAAAATAAAGGACACACTACCAAAGATTTTGAATTTAAACAAAAACAAAGCACTAAACCAAAGCAATTAGTACTGTGGATTTTGTCCCATTACAGTCTCATAAATGATGACAGAATGTACAAGAATAGATCAAAATAGTTCAGACTAAAGTTCTATCCAGCATAGCATGTAACCTCAGTGTGGATAGCAAGAGAAGAGTGAGCACATAGTGATACTCAGTAAGTGTTGGCAAAACACCATCCACAAACTGATCAACAATGTCTTCCTTCTGGGAGAGACTAGTCTTCTCAAAACTCCAAGATGGGCAGCAGCTGAAACACAACCCCACATACAAAAGCAAAACCTTGCTTACTTAGCAGAAAAAAGGAACCAGAAGCTCCTGCCTTTTACAGAGTCAYTGATATTGTCAATCATCTGAAGACTGCTACCATGCCAGTGTGCTCCACTATGCTCACCAGAATTCAGTGGGCCTGTATCCCACTGTACAGAGGATCTCAGAGAGAGTGGTTGCTATAACCTTCCTAAATATAATTCTGAAAACATTCTGCTGATATTCAAAAAATACAGAATTGTACAGAACATGTAAGCCAGCACTTCATATTTTACTCTACATCTTGTGTATAGTTACCTGCTGCAGAGTGCTCCAAGGGCCACTATTAATGATCTTTTCTATACTTAATGGAGGCATCTTGTTAACTGAACTTTTCCTTGGCTGTTTTTTTTTAGTTACTTTCTTTCTTTGATTTTCTCCATATATTTTAGACCACGGCTTACACGTCTTCATCCAATTTAATCTCTTCTTTTCAATATCATCAGGAAGAATTTCTAGTTTATTGGAATACTTAGTTACATCCTGAATTCTGTCCCAGTTCTCACCAACTTTCTCATTAGAATCTTCCATTAGAAACAATGCTGTCTTCACTGTTTCAGACTGAGAAAATTGATCTTTCATTTCTCTATTATTGGCATTTGGCTGGGTATTCAGTGGACTACTATTTGTATTATTTACCTTATTTTCTACCACATCACTAAAATCATCAGATTCATTCTTTGAAGTACATGTAATTGTAGCTTTGTTAAGATTTCCAGTTTCTGAGTAACTTTTTTCTGCACACATTACTGAATTTTTATCTAAATCCTCATTACTGATTTGAGGAGAGTGTTCCTTCTTGTCAGAATTTAATATACTTGGTACTGGTGATGTCAGCTTTCTTTTTACTGGAATCATCCAATCACTTGTTTCATCTATCTTTTCAGTTTGCTTTTCTTCTTGTTCCACTAGTTGTTTACTCAGTTCCTTTTTCTGTTCCCTTATTGCTTTTTTATTTTCTCCTAATTTTTCCTCTGTTATGTTTTCTTCATCCTTTTCTCCACCTTCATTCATCATAGCTCCTGCTGCTTGTTCTCTTAATTTTCTCTGTTCTTCTCTTCTTATCTGCAACTGTTTTTCTCTTTCAAGTCTCAGGCTTACTTTCTGTTTCTCATATTCCTCACGCCTCCTCACCTGTTCCAAATATTTCTGTCTTTCTAGTTCTTGTTGTCTCATTTTCTCTTCTTTTTTTTGTTTCCTTTCTTCCATACGCCTCTTCATTTTTTCCTCCTTTTCTTTCATTTCCCTCTCTATTTCTTCCTGTATTTCCTTTTCCCTTTTAATTTTATCTTTCCATTCTTTTAAGATGGGAGCATATTTTTTATGGACTAAAAACGATCTAAATCTAGCTTGGATTTTCACAGCTGCTGTATTCCGTTGCTTTGCCAAGTGTTGTCTTTGTTTTGCTTTCTGCTCTTCAAAGGCCTTTTCCTCCTCTTCCACTTGCAACTGTAGTTTCATGATCAATTCCTAATCAAAATACAATTGTCACACAGTTCAGCCATTCTGCCTACATGACAAGTGTTAATATATGTTTATTCTTAAGAAGCAGAATCTGGTGTATTAACTTTTACTCTTAAATATATAACATTCATACATTCTCAAATTCTTTTAACAGAAATTCTTTGTACAACCTTACCTCGTGTTGCATCAGTTTGTCTCTCCAAACTTTCTTTTCTTTCTGTAACTCATCTTCCATCATACTTTGTCGTTTCTGCACAACAAATTAACTTAAATGAATATTGTACAAAACCCTGAATACCACAATACACTCTCTCTCTGAAGTCCCTGTCTTCTTGACTTTCCAATGATCCACTGCTGTGAATGTCTAAATCAAAATGAGAAACTCAGCTGTGGGGAATAAAATAAATGACTGGACATTCAGATCAAAAAATGAAGATTTGGTTGTAGACTGAAAGAGGTATACCTTCAGAGACCTTGGCATATGGTCCAAACAACTCCCACCTTCTCCTAACTCTACACTGAAAATGAAGCCTATGCTTATGAAGATGACGTTCAAAATATGCGGAGATTATGGTAACATAACAGAGTAATTTCTTAAACTGAAAAGTTCTGAGAATAGCATGAACAGACCTCCTTTAATTGCTGATGTCTGTATAGTAATGCTGATGGTCTTCAGTCTTTCAGACAGGATTTTTGCTGAAAACTTTTTACTGAATCTGTTTCCAAATTGAAAATGGAAGTTCAAACCTATTTTCCCACTACTTGCAAATAAATAGAATTTTTTTTCTACACATGCTCAGTCATGAAGAAAACTTCAATGATCTGGAATTACATTTGGCTGAAAATCAGGAGATAGTAACTACCTAAAAAAATGGAGGATAATCCAGAGCTATCTAACTCCTGGTGCTACCAAAATAAAATCAATATCAGACAAATTAAATATATAGTGACATGAAGAAACCAATATACACAAACCAGCACTTTCAATTTGTAGCATAAAGTCTGCCAGTCTTAGACAATCACTGTTTTTCTTGTATGTTCAGAAGCATACTATTCAGAAATAGGAGACTTGAAGTCTAAGCCTTTCTCTAATGGAGGAAGGTGCCTCTACCTCTCACTTCCAGAAAGAGTGCACTGGGTGCAGTATTATCAAATTGTCTAAATGGGGACATGCTCCACCTTGTGCAGAGAAAAAAAGCCATTCTACAGCCAGAAACAGTTTATGACATCAAAAAGAAAATAATTATTTTGTGGTCTGTTGAAAAAGAAAGCCTGGATTCTAATCTGTTCCTAGAGGTGCATTTGAAGGACTGGTAACAGAATACAATTGTAAGACAATTTTTTCACTTTCCTCTTTGATCTCAAGGAATCCTCCATTCTTTTACCCCATAATACCCTAAAGCATGAAGGAAGGAGAAAGAGTGTTCCATTCTATGATCTGGTGATAAGAGCACATTCCCATGAACCACTGGTTCAAACCTCATCAGGTTGAGGAGGAACAAGGTTCCTATTTTCTCACTTCTCGGCCAAGCATCAAAATCATTAGGTTACTGTACAAGAGGAGGCTGATGATATTTGTTCCACCACAAAGATCAGTATTTAGTAAGGCATAATGATCATTTTACTTTTGTAAAAGTACTTTTGTGAGTATCTTAGGACACTAACTCTTATCTCAGAGACTTTGGCTGGAATTATATCATAAACATACAACAATAAAATAAGCCAAAGCCTAAAGAGCAATTTAACATTTAGCATCGTATATTAATTCACTGTTGATCAAAGCAAAAAAGAGCAAAATCCAAAGCAACATGGGTTATATCTAAGTATTTAGTATGACTCACCTCATTTTAGTATCATTCCCTTTTGCATAGATTTTGAATTCAAATAGTTTAGAAGGCAACATTTTGGTTTTGGTATCAATTAATTACCTTATGAAGAAGTTCTAACTTTGTTCTTTCAGCCTCAAATTCCTCCAGACGCTGCAGCCTTTTTGCTTGTTCCTCTTCATTCTGTTTTTCCTGTGCTTCCCTCTCAGTCTTCCACTTTTTCCTTTTCTCATCTTCAAGTTCTTTTTGTTTTTCCTCCCATTGCTCAACTTCTTGCCTACATTTTTCTTCTACTTCATGATAGGTAAAGCTTACGCTCATGTCAACATCAGCTAAGAAATTGTAATCAGTCAAGTAAATCTTTTATTTAAATTAATTGTAAGCATCAGAAGGCATCTTAAAATACGGACAAGAAAYACAACCAAAAGGATTCTGTGCTGGCATGGCCAGCAATAGAGATCTTCCAGGAAGACAGGACTGAAACAAATCCTTCATACCAGAGATAGTCCTGCCTTTTTTAATCATAAATTACACTTACTATTGCAACCTGTGTTTCCTGCCATAGCCATCCATACTTGTTCTATCAATGCATATTTCAGGATTGCACTTTGGCTTCAGGAGAAAGTTCTTCCATGGTTATCAACAGGGGTTTTTGTAACTGATCAACACCAACCCAAAACATGCAAAGACCRTAGTAAAAGACAACAATCCCACCTAATATGACTATAAAAAAATAAAGGTTGTTGGAGCTAAGTACATTCTTGATGTCTCCAGTTTGGCTTCCATTTGTATTTATAATTACTTAAATAATTTTGGGAAAATGTTTTTTGGAATAAACTTATATTGAGACTTTGAAGACAAATAACAGGATAATTTCTTAATCCTGGATTTAGCTGAAAGCATAAGAATCTGCTCACCTATGTACAGCTAAGAATCTGGATCTATTGGATACTATCATTTTGTAATTCTTTACAAAGAATATTAAGCTACTAATGAWAAAAGAAATAAGTACTTATAGAAAGATTTGTTAACATAATGCTAAAGAGCAACACAACCAAAGAAATAATGATTTTGCTTACCTGCAACAAAATGTTCATCAGTGACCACTTTAATAGCATCATCACTTATAGACTGAGTACTACAATCAGGAGTTGTAGCAATCAGCAAGTCTTCATTTTCGATTTCAGACAATACCTAATATAGTTTAATATTGTCATTAAGAAACATGAAGTGTTGGAAAAATTAAAAAGTAAAAGCAGAACATTATAAAAACACTCCAGGACGAGGATAACCTTTTCATCATATGACAAGCATAATAATGACCCTGAGTTTGACTTGTACCCTTAGATATTGTATAATACAAATAAGTGTCAGTCAAAATACTGTTTTCTAAAGTTAGAAACAATGAATTATTTTCAAAAAAAAGGGAGGGAGAGGGAAGCTTGAGGAGACTAGGTATTTTTGTGATTTTGGAGGGATTGTTTTTAAGTACTTTGCAGCATTTTGACTTGRAAAATGAGTATTCTGTGTTTGGAGCTTGCTTTACTTTGCCTAAAAGTAAGCACTACATGTATGCCTTAATATTATTAATAACATACAAAAATAAATAGTTATAAGTTTTTAAGGAACTGATTTGAAAATAACACTATGAGCACCAATGTTTGCTATATCCCTTTCATAGTTTTTATTGGCAATAACTAATCTATTCCTTTCACTCATTCATTATATGTTTATATCATGTATCCAGATATACTATTTGTTCCACAGCTGAAGTCACAGAAAATAATTGTGCTGTCCTAAACAATGGTTTCTTGAAAATAAAACTTTGTGTTTGCAAAAGTGCTAACTAGTAAAAAAAAAAAAAAAAAAAAAAAAAAAAAAGATGATAAATTGAAAATAATTTAATTAAAGGTCTGTGTTTCTCTAAGAACTTCAGGAAGGTATTCACTCAAAATCCCTTAAAATATAAAAGCAAGATCCGCAATGCTTGATTCTTTGAAAGTTAGAGACATTATTAAAACAATACGTTCTATAAAATAATGGAATATTTTAGGAGCCTGATTAACAGGCTAATTATCATAACAAAAGGAGTAAGATTAAATAAGTTTAAAAGGATTATAATATTATTGAGCTAATATCCTACCAATAAATAAGAAAAATGGATTGTTTAATCTTGTCTAATTTTCTTGTTTTTTCAGCTCAGCTTTCTAATTAGTGATATGGACATTTTTTCCAAATTTTAAAACTTACAGGCACAATATATTACCATTGATGTCGCAGTTCTGAAGAAAAGTGTACGCAAACTCATTTTAATACTCTGATGAGTAAGCATTATCTAGATTACTTCAAATAATTTGGTTCACTCTATGTATTGTTTAAATAGAGAATACCCTTTTTTTTAATTCTTCTGGATCTTCATTATATTCCAAAGCCAACTCTGCCAAGCAATCTGAAGTATGGCTAGAAACCACTTCATAAACATTACCTGAAGGAGAAAGAAAATATACAGTTTAAGACATAAACAGAAAATCTCTTTTCAGTACTAGAATTCTGCTCTATACTGCTTAGTTACTATCTCTCTTCAGACCACAAGGAAATATTTTTTTCTTTAAAAAACTTAAAAAACCAAATATCTCTATTCTCTATATACTTTTTATATATATATTTTTTGCTAAATTAAAAATAGCAAATATGTATAACTTCAACACACACAATGAACATAAGAATCTAGTGATAGCAAATTGTATCTATGAAAAGGAATTCCACAGTATAAAACATATCAAAATATTTTCTGCCTAAACATCTGAACTTTTAAAGTTTCTTAAATCAAACTATTGTATGTCAAAAACTTGACAGTTTCATTATAAAAATAATAAATGAAAATAAGTCTGTTACAAAAGAGACTTTAAAAAACTCCTTTCCTAAAAATATCAAAATGTGTATAAAATACTGAACTTTTGTTCACAAAGGCCCTTATAGTGCATCAGTGTGATGATAAGATTTACTAAAATGGAGTAGACAATGCCAGCTGTCTCATGTAACATATAAGGGGATATGTCAAGGGGATGGGGCTAAACTCTTCAGTAGTGCCATGCAAAAGGACTAGGGGCTATGAATGGGCAGAAATTGAACCATAGGAAGTTCTGCCTAAATATGAGGAGGAATTTCTTTACTGTGAGAGTGACAGAGCACTGGAACAGGTTTCCCAGAGAGGTTGTGAAGTCTCCTTCTCTGGAGATATTCAAAACCTGCCTGGATGCAATCCTGTCTAACATGCTGTAGGTGACCCTGCTTGGGCWGGGAGGTTGGACTAGGTGATCTCCAGAGGTCCCTTCCAACCTTACCCATTCTGTGATTCTGTGATTCTATAAACTACAGGCTTAGCTTGGCTTCAGTTATACAGCTGGGACAGCTAAATTTCCCCCAGTAACAAGGCAAGTTCATTTAATGTTAGCTTCTATTTACAGATAGATTCTAAATGTACTCTATAGGGCTCAGTTGTATGYGAACTCTTAACTTCAGCTCCCATTTGATTCTCATGGAGTCTAGTCCACATCAGCAATTCCCGTTTCCTATAACTTATCTCAATCTATGGCTTAGTATCATATGAATTTTTAGAAAAAGTTCAATTCATGCTCAAAAGCTAATCCTAGCAGACTATATTCCATGATTTTATTCTAGCGATTATAAGAATATTTTCTTTTCCACAAGTGTGTATGTGCACATTACTTTCAAGGACATGATTATCTGACTAGCCTGCTATTTAGCACTCCTCAATAATAATAAACTGTGTTTTAAGTCTTGGGCTTCCTAGTCTTCAGAATGATAGAATAATACTATGCATTAGCTCTTAATATACAATAGTAATAAAAACACCTATGTCTATGTTTACTGGCAGTGAAACTGCATTACAGCAGGGAGTAACTTTTACCTGAAGAAGCAACTTCAGTGCTTCAACACAGTACACATGAACTTCAGTGTCAAAAATATACAAATAATATGTATTCAAAGATGTAGTGTTATGGTCTATACAATCATAGCTCATTGCTTTCAATATTAGATCTATTTAGAGAAGAGGCCACAGATATAGGTACACATGCTAAAACTGTATTGTTTGAGTTAAGCACAGGTATTTTCTGAATAAATTTTTTTAGAGCTAGGATGGCAGCTTATTGTGACTGGTACAATCAGGAAAACTTCATTTCACCAGTTGTGAGTTGGCTGCATGAGTGAAATGCCTTACACTTAACCCTACTGAAACTATGCTGTTAATATAGAAAAGTGCAATTATTTACATTTGAGCAATGATGCCAAAAAGAATGCAGACTTTAAGAATGTTATAATGATAAGTCAAGATAACAAGGCACTGTAGAAATAATAATAATAATGTGCATATTGTTTTATTTATTGATTCCTCCTAAGCAAAAATAGATTTCTGAAACAATAAAAGCCAATGCCCTTAAATCAGTTCTAAATTATTACCCGCACATTTGCAATTATTATCTTCGCAAATCCTTCATAAATGAATTATTCTATAGAATTAAAAGTGTTGCATAAAATGTTTATAAAAGATCATCTCTCTCCAACAGGTATGTAGTTACATTTAATTAGAGCAAGCAGAAAAAAAAAAGATCAAAGATGTAACAATACTGGGAAATGAGTTTAAACTGATGCAATAGCTTTCCTGGCTTGCTGTACTTAAAAGTTTACATTTTTTTTCTGACTGTTGTGAGTTCTAGTGGTAATATGAGGGGCATACATATTTTAACTGTGAGCCCTGCTTACTTGTAGTTTCTTCATCTTCTAAGTCTTGCAGTATAAGTCTTTCAGCATCTTGATTTCTCTTCTTTATAAAGTTTAAATAGGACAAAACTGATTCTGGCAAGTCATCTGAAATCTAGAAAACATGTCATGTGACATAAATTCTACATTTTAATCTTACAGCCACAACCAGAGGTAAATACTTAACACGTAGAATGAAGATACATTTGAGTTTCACCTCTACAATATTTAAGAATGCAAATTTTATTAGCTATTGCTACTAAGATTTTTTTTCCAATTCCTATACACTTATTTTGCTTTTACTATTGTCTCRTCACCCACTGAACAATTAATAATTCTAATTATTACTTACATTCTAATTAAATTCTAAGTAAAACACATTTTAATATCTGCTATCGTCTGCTATCTTCAGAAGCATGTTTCACTTAATATTTTTCRTTTGTAATTTGTTTGTACAAGAAATTAAGAAATGGGTTAAGATAAAAATTAACCAAGAAAAATATGGACATATGGTGTATAAAGTCTTTTTTATAAAGATGCTACAGCTCTTCCAGAAAACAAATGTTTTTAAATTCACTACTACAAATGTTTAAAATGTTGATGTAAATCAGATACTTCCACTTACTCTACTACACAAATTCTTTCTATTCAGAAGACCAWCTTTTATCAACTTCAGGGATTTGGGAAAATGGACTTYTTCTAGGATCTGTAAATTGCTGTAAACGTTGCTGGCATTCAGCATGTAAGTACATAGATAAATACCAGTGATGTCTTGGCCTACCATGACTTCATGTTAAATACATGGTTTGTGGTCACATACAATTAATATMAGCCACTCAGACAGTCTACAGAGCAGTCCGTAGGCTATGACTCTGAAAGATCGCAATAACAGGAAAAGATCCAAATAACTGAGTGGACTTCAGAGAAAAATCTTTCCCCAAAATAAGAAGTCAAGAAAACATCAAACAAACAAACAAACTGTTCAAGCACCAGTTCATATGAAATATATTAATATCAGGAGGTCTTCAAACATATTATAAAAATATTTTGTAATATTTAAACCAAAGATGCATTGGCTTTTTTAATCCAATTTTTAATCTAGATGGTTAACTTAAAAAATCTTCCAGCTTCAAAGGATTCTAAAATAAATTGTGGTCTACCAGCGTCTGACTTTCTCACTTGAGTGAAATGTTGATGCTCATCTATTTTATTGTGTATTTATGTGTATTTATGTGTAAACATAACCACTGAAGGTTATGTTTTCATGGAACAGCACTAATTAGACTATTTCTCAGAATGAAAGCTTTGGTTAGATGTATCAGGATAAAGTTGGTTTGTCAGATAGGCTTTCCAATACCTCTACTGCTTTCAAGAGCAGATAAGGAAGTTTTAGCCCACTGAATACTTACTGGCTCACTGTCGCTCAAAGCTTCTTCTGATATGTCTGTGTCAGGATCATCTGCTTCAAAAGAAGAAACACTGATTCTGCTCAATTCAATTTCTATTTCTTTTTCAATTTTTTCAACATCTTCTGACATTCTATTTTCCATAGTTTCTTTTGTGCTTTCAGTGCTACATAAAGAAAACATTAACCTTCAGCACTGAGTACACCAAAATGAAAAAGGCGTTTATTCAGATGTAAGTTTATTCAGACGTAAGTTTATTCAGACGTAAGTTTATTCAACAGGAGAGTTAAAACATGAAAAGGAACAGCAGAAATTTGTTCTGAACACCACTTCGCTCTGTAACAGAAATGTACAAGAAAAATGTAAGAAAAAGATTCGTTTGTAGTAGGAAAATCCCGTGTTTACTCTTCTGAGTTTTGCAAGTGTAATCAAAGTGTAAAACCTCTACCTGCTCGCTGCTCCTTGAGGATAGTACCCGCGCGCAACTACAACTCCCAGAATGCACTACGGGACACTAGCGACGCCCTTCGCCACTCCTCGAGCAGGCGGGCTCGCACGCCGCCGCTCGGCACGCTGGGAGTTGTAGTTCTCGCCCCCCCGGCGCACCCCGGTCTTTCGGGGCCCCGCTATCTGCCCTCAGGACCTACTCACTTCTCGTTCAGTCAAGCTGCTGCCGAAGSCGCCGCTGCCTTCCGAGCCGCCTACGGAGACCACCCGCTCCTCTCCGCCTTGAAATCCCGCAGCCTTTAAGCGCCCCCGTTAGGCACTTCGCGGGGACGGCGAGCGCTTCCCCGCGGCCTGGCTACACCGGGCGGTAACCAGGGCAACGGGAAACAAGCGGCGCGGGAGGCGGGCGGCAGGAGCCCAGCAGGGAGCAGCTGGCGGTTTGGGCTCCGCTGGGGGCGGGTTTAGAGCTTTTTGTTMTTATTTTTATCTTTATTATTTTTAATATATATAAGGGCCTCCAGGAAACTCAGGTTTGAAAATACATTAATGCTGTGATTCTTCTCCAGTCCTCAAAGTTCAGGAGCGGGATTCTGCAACAGAGAGGGTGTCAAAGTAACCMTATCAGTATTTGGAAACGTGAAGTAAAATCATAGGATCTGCCAGCTGGCAACGGTAGAAATATTTAGAGTTTTGGGGGCTAGTTACATATGTGGCCGCTGATGTGCCTGTGTGTCCCCAACAGCGCTTACCTCAGTAATAATCTACCTTCTCTGGAGCCAGTAATTAACAAATAGCATAAAAGTAGACCAAAGACAAAAAAGTATACTAGAGGTAAATTAAAATATCTTACTTATGCCTCCAGAGGCATAAAAATGAAAGCTGGTCAGATATTTCTTCGGTTTTGACACRCTGAGATCCCACCATCAGCTGGAAACAGGCTATTTGTTGGTACTTGTTTAACCTGGGAAATCTGGCCTCCCAAATGCAAGGGAATTGGGAAACTCTGCTCTAGAATTGATTAATCTGAAAAGGATTTTAGGGTCCAGAGCAGACCAGTAACTCAACAATATACTCTACTGCAAACATTGCAGAACAAAAGGTCTAATGTGATTCCTGCAYGTAAAAAGAGAGGAAAAGTGAGTAGCTATGTGATTTGGTCTTTTTGTTTATCATTTTGGAAATGTCAGTACTGGATACAGTTTACAGCTCRGTGCTTTAATATGCTCCCGTAGTGAAAACGGTGATCAGAAAAAAACAAATGCACATTATTTGAGAGCTTGAGAAAGTGCCCAGCCAGAGAATTAAATAGTCTGTGTTAACCTAGTCTTGCAAAAATAAATTGAGGAGGGAGAATACATCTTGAAAGTCAGATTAGGAGTGCAGAGCTGCAAACACAGATGTAACAGAAAAAGAAGAGCGGGAAGTTAGATGGACACATTTTAAATAGAAAATGGGCATTTTTGTGAACACTGGGGGTATCAGCTATTCAAACAAACTGTCAGAGATTATAGGATATTTTTTCCATCTCACAATGTCTTTAAAATAAACTGAGTACCTTTCTGAAAGACTTACATCAGTCAAACTCAAGATACTCCATTCGAAGACAACTAGTTAATATTTTCTCACCTATATTATGTATCAGTAAGTCATTAAAACCCTAAAACTGTGAAAGCTTGTCATCTGAAATCCACCCTGTGATATCTAATAATTTATAGAATTGTGTAATTAGTAATCTTCTAAATGTGATCATTTTAAGAAAAAAAAATCAAACTCAGATGAATGCACACTTGATATTGTTTTCTAGTATGAGTTACACTGTGATCATGGTGACGGAAAACCACAAATATTGTATAATGCATTTATCAGATAACTTGCTGAGCCAATAAAAAAGATGTTTCTGTAGACATGTAACCAGGAAGTAAGACATGATCAACAAAAGAAAACTTTTGTGTAATAAATATGTGGTTAAGATGTACTTGAGGAAGAAACATACYGTTACAGGAATGTGCTCTTTAAGATAACGTGGAAATATTCAGAAGTTGTAAGGATTTCCTTATGAAGTTCTAATTTAATGTGGTATGTACATGGTTTTATGAAGATCATATTTATATTTTTCAGAGAAATAATTTAAGAGAAATTGTTAAATACCTCAAAGTAAAGCATTACAACTGTATAATTACTAAATCAACAACATAATTATTTCATATCCAAATTTTCAAGTGAAAAATGTAACCATTTTAGAGTTCTCCCTGGAACAAGCTATCAAGTAARTGTTTTAATGGATTTAAAGTTTCTGAAGAGTTTTAATTAATTTTAAGAGTATTGGATCTTCCCYAGGGAAAGTCCAAAAGCCATTATCTAATACAGTTCATAAATTTAAATGATGCATTATAGACCCAAATTCATTACAGAGCTTTTTTGAGAAGCTTATAATTTTCTTCAGTCTGTGATTCAACAGCTAAACTTTTATAATCCAGAGAATGATAATCTTGAAAGCAAAAGCTTGTTTGCTAAATCTTTTCTGCTAATCAGCAAATTTGGTGTGTGTGTAATACATGCTTTTTGTGTAAGGTAAATTGTTAATCTGAGATGTATTTTAACTGTAGAAGCTTCGTCTTTTTCCCTGTCTTCTATTTTATGAATAATAGAAGACATAACTCTTATTGCAATCAATCTGTGGTAATTTTGACAAAAGTCAAGAACTTTATAAAATTTCACACAATTTTCTTTCAAATATTACATGCTGAAATGTCTTTATATTAGAAAATATTTTCTGAGGAGCATGCAYATACTGATTATGTGCACATGTGCATGTAYATTTGTGTGTGTGTGTAATAAATGATAAGTTGATAAGTGTAGGGCAATTGCAGTAGACTGTAGCCGCAGAAATCATTTTCTAACATTGTTCTTTGACTCCTCACAGTTTTTATCACAAAGCAAGGCAGACAATAATGCTGGATAATGCTGGAATATATTTATGGAAGACATAAGACTAGGTGAAAGACAGCTTGAGGTGGGAGGCAAGTGTATGAGTTTCACTCTCAGATCAAGAATCTTCATAGRTCTATAACATACTATGGAATCCAATAATAAAAATTATTAAAAAAAAAGTTCTGTATCAGAGAGTTTAAAGTGCAAGGGAATMTGTCCTGCTGAAATATGCATGCTTAAATCAAAAAAATCCCTGCATGAATTCACAAAGGTTCTGTATATGTTTGCAAGAGTTGCAATACAGTAATATACAGTACAGTTGCAAAACAGTGTKGTAGTTGGAAAWGAGATTCTAATGTACACTTTCTTTGTATTTCAGAGGTTTTCACTTTGGAGTAGGTGTAGACTTGTACTTCCRTTGACTGAATGTCCACTTGCTGTTGATCATAGATGGAGCATMTCTTTTGGTTTAGCTGCATTTGAAAGGAATTCAGGTTTTGCMTCTGTTACGTTCTGCAACAAAAGCAGTTAAAAAGAAAGTAAGTAGAGATGACTGGGAGGTTCACTTCAGAAGTGTACTMCAGAGCTTTGGAAACTACAGTTGATACCTTTAGAGAGTTCTCATGKCTTTGCTAGAACTGTATGCTAGATCTCATTGAAGTCATTTGACTGTATCTGCTGCTTTCAACAAAATCTGAATCACATCGTGTGACATGAGGCTTGTATCTTTATTATGTGTCTCACTCCTTTCCATTTCAGCTACTATCATTAGAAAACAGTAAAATAAATATGTTCAAGAATTTTAGGACAGATGTACATCAGGTAGTATGATGCTTGCCATCTCTTGAWTATAGATCTTCTTACATCCTGCCCCTAAGCATCTTTATTAGTTAAGAAAAAAAGCTAAAAATAATACATGTACACAGTACAACATTAGAGAAAATCAGGACTTGATTATGCTTCTGTTGATGTCACCATTTTCTGCTCAGTCTGTCAAGTGACTATTTAAATATATTAAAATGTACCTCTTATCAGAAGTAAATAAATCCTGTGGTAATTGCTTAGTAATCTGTTTCATACTAACTAAATACATGATTCTATTTTCAGTTGTGATTCAAAAGAGAAAAACAGAAGAATGAAAATAAGAGATAAAATATTAATACRGAAATACTTTTTAAACATCTTCAATGGAATTTTCTTGGTAAAAATCCAAATTTTTTTGTTGTTTAGCAACTTCATATGAATTATTTTTGAATTGTTTGAATTATTGTTTTCAATAATTGTTTTTATTTCCAGGTTCTAGGTCTTGTGCTTTTGCAGTTTGGCTTGTGGCTTTTATATGACAGAAACAATTTATTCAGTATGTTATGTGAGTATAAATAGAAACAAAATTCATTTTGTTTTGAATGACTGCAGCATACACCAACACTGAAAAAGCTATAGAATTTTGTTTCACAAGGTGGCAGTATTGGATTGAAATGCGTAGGATATTTTTTTTTATTGTATATATTTTCCATCATTACACAATATAATTATCAAAATAGGGAAACATATAGCACATATTGTTATATCTACAATTTATATATTTATGWTTCACTTGATGTATGGCTTGCAGATGAATCACTGAAAAATAAAACAGTTCTATTATTCTCTTTATATAATTTATCAGAATGCGTTTGACCTACAGCATGATTATAGATCATTAAAGCAGATAGTTGGGCAGAATGGATACCAGCCAGTGCTTCTGCCTCTTCATTAARAGACACCCTTTTCCCTGGGTATCTRTGAAACTGTTTCACAGAGAAATAAGTTTGGGTCATTATAACAGCCATATTCCTAAAGAATTGTCAAGGAGCTGTGCCAAGGAGCACGGGTTCTCCCAGCCAGCAAGGTAGTTCTGGGATAAGGCATTTGGCAGGGAGGGAGGATAGCATTGAATCCAAGGCTGAGTTTAAGGAAAACTATATCTGTGTCCATGCAGGAGCTRTACATGTGCTACTAATTTTTGGTGAACAAACAAAATTATAAAATTTTAATTGTTCTCTGACTTCATTATGAGTCATTCATATTGTTCAATTTATGGTTTTGCTCACATCYCATAAGTTGTTACATCTGAATTTATGAAAACATATCTTTTTCTTTCTGTGACTGTAAATAGTTTAAGTAATAGTAGTGTCCTTTTGTCAATCTGCTATTTCCATCTATTCAATAATGGCATTAGAAAGGTTTAATTGTTTTTATGGTRTAAATTTTGTAAGTGGAAGTCTCAGATAAAAGTATGAATGCATTGTATTACAGTTTCTTCAGGTGACAATCAGCTAGTAGCATATATTTCTTGTATATTACTTGGAACTGGATCTGTTATAACTTTTACATCAGYCATGGGATTCCTTGGAAGTRTTAAGRAAATCAAATGTCTACTAGTTATAGTAAGTGCAAATCAAATTCCAACTTTCTAATTAAATGACAAGGAATTTTTTTGTGCATGAAATCTCTGTGATCCTGTCTTGATGTTTTGRTTTTCACATACAGTGCTTAATAAATCTTCTGACTGAAAGATATTTTAATAAAATCTTGGCTCATCATAAAATCATCTCCAGTGAAATCTGAAAAAAAATTTAAGAGCCTTCCATGTCATGRCATGAATGTTTTCAACTATTGCAGTTTGGTGAAACAAAAGTTTATTCATGTTTTTTCATCTAAGGGTTGCAAAAATTTATTTTTGAACTGAAAGTATGCTGAAGAAGTAAAGGAAAGCCTACCCCAAAATATCTCAATTTGAAAGCACAAGTAGCTACCATATAGCTATAATGCGGAAAGAGAGGATATGATTAACTAGCAGGATTTGAGCAAAATAGAAACACCTGCTTGGATACTCCATGTTTATCTATGATACTTGCTTTTTAAGGAAAGAATGCTTTGCTTTCTTTAAAATTATACAATAAGTATATATGCAATTATATGTTATAATAATTGCTATATTATATGCTATATCTATAATTATACTGTAATTATATGTTCATATGATCACTTTGATCACATTTTTATTTCTTTGTCTTTTATTTATTGCCCYCTTTTTGAATAATCTCTCTTAGACTATAAGAACACTGAAACAGAGAACTATTCTATCAGTTCATTTGTTACACTGAAAATTTCAATAGGWACAGCAGTGAGAGGAGTCCAGGTGTTATTATTGGGACTCCCTGGCTACTACTACCCTAGTCATTTAATATTTGCTTTATTTTTTATTAGTTGATGAAAGAGAAGTAAGTGTCTAATTTCCAGCTTCCATGGAGTTGTCTGAACACTAGTTTCACTATGGCTGAAAATCTGGTCTCAGCTGAAATGAGCAAAATCTATGAATTTTTTGTTCTGTTTGTACACCTTCTGTCTCCAAGGAGTCTTTGACTATGCATGAAGCTTTTAAATTTTTTGATAATTCAAACAGGAAATATTTTTTTTTTTCCAGTGGGGCATACCTTTTGTTCTTCACTTCAGGGTTTTGTCCTTAAATCCTAAAACAGCAAGTTTTTGTTTGATTCTTGATTCTTAGTCACAAACACAGTGACAATGATGWACTGAACCTTCTGAGGGCTTCTAGGAGAAAATATTTCTTTCTTTTGCTGCATTGACTCTAAATAATAGTCATGAAGGATAATATTTCTAGTTTCTAGATTTTTTTATTTTATTGTTCTTGTTCAATATTATGCTTATACATAATTTGTATGCATTTTTCAGTATATGAGTTTTCAAGTTGTGGTGTTCAGCACCCAATTTGTAATATCAGTGCTGACATTTGCAAAGAAAGAAGAGGTATGTAATATGGGTCTGTTGTTAATTTCAAAATACTTTCTTGCAATGTATTAAAATGTTCAATATCAGTCTTCATTGTATGCTMTATCACTATTTGTTTGAATGTCTACCAAGTCAGAATATGCTTCTTATGGCAAAGCAAGGGACATGGAAAACTTAATTTGAGGAATTTGGCRTAATTGAATAGTCATAAAGGTGAGTGCATGGAAATACATTTCCAATTTCTTTTCTACTGATTTGCTACAAAACATTTTTCCTRTTCAGGCACCTGGAATCAACAGTGTTGGGGACAACTGTTTTTTCTGAGGGATGACCCAGCGAGTTTCTCTTTCCAGGACATAGGGGATGACATTAGCTGCTGCTAACCTGTTTCTGCTTATACTTACTGKGTAATAACTGTAGTCTACAGTGCAATTGTTAGTAGAAGTCATTGGTATCATGGCAAGCAAAGTACACTAATGAATTAATTTTGTCATTTGAGTCTATGTTTTAGATCCAAGAAGAATTCTATTATAAGAATTATATGTCTTTGTTTTTAACAGGACACAAAAATAAATACCAGTATACTGTGCATAGCTACTGCCATAAATGACTGTACTGCTTTGAATCCTTATGTAGTCACTAATTTTTCTACCAATAGCAGTTCCAGTTGCTTCAGCGCTCTTCACAGTACTATATGAGAGGTCATCTGTGCTGAATCCATACCAGTGCTGCTTCTTCCTTTTTCCTAAATTTTGGTCTGAGTGTGTGATACTGGTCTCATAATGTTCATAAGGATCTCCAAACTCTGCTCCTATGCAGGCAGAATACAACAAAAATAGATTAGTTTTACTCCCTCTCAGTGAATCTGTATCCTCAAAATTTGTTGATTAAATGTTAATTAATGATGATGGAGTCTTCTCTGTTTTTTACAGTGATTTAACATATTTAAGATACAGTGATTTAACATATTTAAAATTTAAACTCTCAGGAATGATGCATTCTGGAGTCAGCTATTTATACTAAGAAAGTTAATTGAAAGACTACAGTTAAATATATTTTATATCAACTGTAGTTTCACTTGATCTCAGCCTAAATTAAGTACTGCTGGAGTATAATAAATGACGGTAACGTCGTCATTCACGGTGCAAGCTTTTGAATGTTGCTGTTAAGATGACTGTGGCTACTGGAATGAGTTGGAGAAGCTTCATGTTTTCTGGTTTTGTAATTAAATCTTTTGGTAGTGTAGTAATCCTTATCTGCATATATTCCCTGTTAGGTGCTCTGCAATAACACTGATTAGCTTGTCTGCTTTAGTTGCAGATGAAGTTGTATATTAAAGATCTACGCAAAGATCCCTAAACTAGGGCCAGCAAAAGCCACTGATTCCCCTAATTTAAYGCAGTACGTATCCTACATATACTGGACAAACTATAAAGTGTTCACAGAAGTTTGCRTCATGTTAGGTGCAGAATCCATTTTTTTTCATGCTTATTGTTATATGGTGCTTTGCTTATTAACAATAAGAGGCAGGATGTACTGTTTCAGGACATATCAGGCATATCTAAACTGTGCTCCCTGACTCTTTTCTCTCCRCTTGTGCTGATCACCCCGTGTCTTGTGCTGTATATGCACTCTGGGTCACTTCATTTATCTTCCCCTTTTACTTTCTATTTTCCTGTTAGTCCACTGGTTACAACATGTCTTACATCACACTTGGCAAATTGATTAGAATGGTGCTGCTTGCAAATRACCCTTGAAGAAAACTGAATGTCAATAACAGATCAAGAACTATTCACTATCCATCCATACTCTTATCAATRTGCATATACTAAATGTTATAAATATTTGTGAACAGGTCCATAATCGATGGAACAACAGAATTGATGAAGTTATTTCTGAATATGGGAATAGGAGTCTGGCTGAGAAGGAACCTGTGTGGAACATTCTTAATGCAGTGCAGCACAATGTAAGGAAAAAAAAAGAGAAAGTATCACCACCAAAAATACTGTGTTAACCAAAAAATRTGCATACTAGTAAGAACTTACATTAATAAATAAATCCATTAGTAAGGGAGTAATTTTTTAGGATGTGATGCTAATATTTGGTGTGAGTGGACAGATTACTTGCTCTGACAGTGCCATGGATGAGATTAGCCATTTGAATGACTTCTTGCGAATGTGTGTAAAAGCAGATACAGTTCTAGGCACTGAAGTTTACTGMAGCTGAAAAAAAAAGAATAAGTTTCCTAATATCTTGGAAAGTGGTAGATACARTAAAACACTGGGCCTGCTTAGGTCTGAAGACTGAACCTGGACAAGTAAAAGCTGGCATGAAATCAAAGCAGAGCTCCCACTGTTAGAGTATTTAAATAGGTATTGCTGTGAGCCTTTCTCAGAAATAATGCTTATAGCCTCAGATGAGCTTGCAGATCAATACTTAGCACACAYATTTAGTTGTTCTTCATAATTACTTCTATGGCGTGGCAGCATGTAATTTGCTTTATTTTTCAGAAATCCTTAATAGGATTTATATGGGATCAATTATTTTGAAAGTTGTTAGCAATTTTTTTGACCAATGGCCCACTACMAGTCTTCAAATTTATTCTGGATCATCATTTTTTAATTACAAACACTACAGTTTTACAGTTTAACATTGTTTAATATCCTTCTATAGAACAGTTGTGATTCCATTTATATGACTTCTTGTGGAAGGCAAGTTATGTAGTTCTTGACAAATGTTGCAGAGAATTTTTGATTCCAGATAGCTCACAAAACACATATGTCTAGACATAAGATTATAAATGCATTTGTGATGTATATTTAAAATTTGTTCTTTGAAAATCAAGTCTTCTTTCATTGTGTTCATGATTTTTCTAGTGATTAATGGTGACTTCATTATGTCAATAGTGTGGCTAGCGGATATGCTGGCATACTTGAGCTCAGTTTCAATGAAGTACTGTGGCAGTGGASTTCAGCAAAGCTGCCGGTCCTGTTCAATACCCAAAATTCTGGGTGGGCATGTTTAAATTGTAGCAGATCTCAGAGTACTGTGGGTATTTTGTTGTTGGTATCTAAGCTAGATAAAATGATRTAAAACCTGCCAAGATTAACTGTAATCACATTCTTAGATGAAATAATGGCATGCCCAAAACTTGGTTACATGCTTCCAGCTCTCTACAACATAATTAATATCTGTCATGAGACAAATGAAAGGCCTAAGATCATGACTAGTATTAGATAAGAATTATATTTTTCATATATTTTTGGTAAAATATAATGTACTAATTGGAGCTGATGATTTTTTTTTTAACTGAAGTTATAAGATTGTTGAAACTGATCTTTTTTTGCAGAAAAATGACAATTTTGGACTGTTACCTAATTTTTCAAAATTTGGAAGCAATATGTTTTGGATTGACAATTCAGAATAACAAAATCATAGAATCATAGAATGGTAAGGACCTCTGGAGATCATCTAGTCCAACCCCCAGAATAGCCATGTACAGGGATTGAACCCACAACCTTGGCATTAGTAGCAGCATGCTCTAACCAACCGAGCTAAACCTGCCCCCTAAAATGRGGTGTTTTTGTTTAGCAGTCTCTAAGCCAAAATGTGTCAGACTTTGTCTCATAAAAAAATCAAACATTTCTAAAATTTCATGCTGAATCAGAATGAAGAACTGCTGGAMTTTCCTGCATAATAAGAATTACCTCCTCCAAGCGGTTTGCTGACTTTGTTTGGTATTACTGGTATTGAAATAGATTCTTGGGAAGAACTAGTTTACAATCCATTTGAGCTGGGCTTAGTATTTGCTYTGTCCTTAAGGTCTTTGAGCTACATTTTCGCAAGAAATGTCTTCCTACTTAAAACACAGCTTGGAATAGCAAATCTCTCTAAGGATCTCCAACTTGTTGAGAGCTGAGAACTTCTGCAAATATAAAATAATATAAATAAAATATAAAAAATATAAATAAAATGTAGTTTTCYTTCTGCTTTTTAGTGAACTTCACAATGAATAGGTCTTGAGTTTAACTTACYACTAACAAGATTTATAAACCAAAGTTTTTTTGTTAACTTTGCAAATTGCAGTGTTTGTGAAGACTAAGGTTGACAGTTAAAACATTTTGCTTTAAYCTGAGTTTACAATAACTTTTTCTATTTATGTGTGTTTTAGAATCATTTCAGGGTCTAAAAGAAAGATCCTTTCAAGAGTACATTTTAATTTTCATACTATTCTTAAACTTRTACTATCCAGTGCATATCATTACAAAATATGCATATACACAAAGGTGAATTATCCCCTGCAGAAACCTTTCACCATTGAATAAAGAAGGGAACTCTCTAGCTAATTTAATCAGCTAAATTAAATGGCTAATACTGGGTGGAGTGAAAATTCCTCTGTGTATTGGTCTTTATAGCTTTTGATGTTATAAGTTACAGGACTTCTATTCTAGATGGAATGCTGCGGAAGATACAACATCACACAGTGGGATAAGAATAAAAATAAAGGAAATAGTACTGAGATCCCATGTTCATGCACAAAATCTAGTCTGAAGAAATGGTTTTGTGACGTGCCAAGGAATTCAACATACCATATGGTAAGGAATAAAAACTTGTCTTAAAGAATGCAACTTTTKTCACTAAATGGACTTTGGAAAAAAATAAACAAAACATATTTTCCACCAAGACTTCCTTACAGACACTAGAATCTACGTATGAACATTAGTTCATTGCTTTGTCTTTGGCCACCCTGGAGACTTCGTCTTTACTCCTTAAATGTCAGTCGCATAAAAAATTCCAGATAAAGGATGCTTCAAGATAACAAGAGTTGGAAATATCACAGAATCAGTAACACAGGGACATTTACTAATGGTTTATGAGGTAGAAAGCATCCTAGCATTCAAAAATCAATTCTGTGGAAATACAGTGATGATAAAGGAAAGGAACAGTATATAAGAAGTATACAGTATCTCTTCCAATTGTAATTACTAGTCATTTATAGGATGTCAGTGATGTCTTCATCTGTGTTACATTTTTTCAGATCATCTTCACATACTTCACTGTGTAAGAGGAATGAGCAAGGCATTAAAATAAAAGATGTGTTGTCAGAAAACAGCTCATGTCAGGATATACTAGTCTTAGTACAGGGGGACCAGTTTGCATTGGATTATCAGATAGTATCAACTTCTGATATTAGAAAATAGGAGAAAAGAGATAAATATTATTTTCTTGTAAAAACCCTGGAATAATAGGACTGTCCAATGGGAAAAAAATGTAAAGGATTCTCTTTGGCAAGACAGGACAGTTAGTAATAGAAGGGATGTTCTCAAATGATTTCTGGCATTCTCTTTCTTTTCTTATCAGTTTGGAATTCATTGCTGTTGGTACAAACTTGCCATTGTTAACAAATCACTTGAAAGGACAGAAAGCATTTATGTATATGTTACATAATTATTTATAGATATTTTAAGCTATATAATGATTTATGAATTGTTAACATAAGCAATATAATAATCATAGACTATAAACTGGAAAAAAAAACCCATCCATTTCAGGATACATAATGCAYGTGAATCACGGAAAACTTGAAAAATAGTCTTCCAAACATTTACTTGTAAAGCAATCTCTCAGTTATGCTTCTACAAAATCAAATTCCCTCTTGATTAAGACACAAGTTCTGGTACATTTCACTTCAAAAATACCAGATTTACTCAAGAACAATTTGCATAGTTTAGATAATTTTTAAAGTGTGACAGCTAACCAGCTAACTCTGCAATATGTATTACTGTTATATTTACTTCCTGGCAAGTAAATATCAAAACCTACCACATCACACAGAAAGTTTTATTCTATATATTTTTAATAGCATGTTCTTGTTATAAATATGCAATCTGAATTCTAAAGTCAAAATGATTTTTCTTGAAATCTGTTTATCTGTACTTGCTTAGGGATGTGAAGAATATTTAGATACATGGTTTGAAAACACTGTTTTGATCTTAACTGCAATTAATGTTGGCCTGCTAATTATACAGGTAAGAGTAATTTTAAGGAAAAAAACAAAAATTGACTTTCTGTKGGGGGTAGAAGTCAATTCAGTGCTGTTTGGCTCTGGCATGCTCTCTGAAATTTTATATAGCTTCTATCAGTTTTAATTGGGAGTAAGATCTAGCACTGTTTACAGAGATATTGATGTTGAAGGTTTATTAAATAAAATGTTTAACTGGACTCATGAAAGCAAACTGCATTATAAGGGCGTGAAACAGTTAGAAAGAATGTAAAGTGTCTGGAGCAAGAGACTTATGTTTGTACCATGTTTGTACAGAATTTAGTCCCTGAATATGCTAAATCAAACAATATAGAATCATGAAAAAATTCTCACCTACGTATGAGAAATTTTTATTGGGAGAAAAGGAATGAAGCTTTCAAAAAAAAAGCTTGTGAATAATGACAACAAGACTTGATTCTTCACTCCAAAGACACCTAAAGGCTAAATACTATCAAGTAGGCAGGAGAAATTTTAGATAGCATCTAAAATGATGGGTTGAAAATCCATTATTTCATTTTTTCTCAAAGAACTAAGAGTATGACCTGTGTTGCTTTTCCCACATGTAGTACTCTACTATTCAAGTAGATCAGTAAAATATTCTAGCTATGGAGTGGACTAGTTCATTAATAAAAAATGTTTTTATACATACCAAATAACACCCATTASCACAGTACCTGAGTGTTTCGTGATTTTTAATATGTTATCAGTTATGATACCTTTTTGTCAGGTGAGAAAGAACTGTAATCTCCATTCAAGAARTTATGACCAAGATTCACAGGGCACTTAAACACTTAATTTTATTATGTGCCACTTGAGATAGATTTCAAGATATTTTTGCAGAGGGGAGCCTAAATGACTTGCTGAAGGTTACACAGCAAGTCTGTACCAGTGCATAATACCAGTGTATTGAGACACATGTCCTGATCATTTTTCTTTATATCCTTGTCATTCATAGGAGCCAGGTTAACTGTCAGTTTGACTAAGTTGTGATCAAGTGTGAACACTCTTTCTTTGTAGTTTTTAACTTTTACTTTCTTCTTTCTCAGATTTTTGTGATCACACTAACTGCTCAGCTGYTTAGAAACATCAAGAATAATAATATTTGGCCAAATGAATCATAAACTCTTCTGAGTACTGCYGTGGTGCTGAGTGATCTGATCTAAATATGTGATAGTCAACAGAATTACTTCCACTAAAACTTGGGGATTGGATCCTACATACTGTAATCACTAGTACATTRTCATTTAGAGTTTATTATGTCTATTTATTGTTGTGATATGGCAGTATGCTACAAAAGTTATGCATATTAAAGTATTAAGTGCTTTGCCATTTATTCCTGGTTAATAAAATTTCCTGTTAAACTGAGTATTTTTTTGGTGTCTCCAGAACAACTTGTTCAGAGCTATAARTAGTATTGTATACTTTGAAACAAGCAAACCTTTATCAGGCCCAGTGGAGAATCAAATACATTTGCCATGTCTTGCTGACATTTCTCTAAGTCTTTATCTTTCCTCTTGTACCTTCTCTTTGTCTATTTTTGTCCTTGACTGTAGTGCAATTTAATCTCTGAAAATTTCATTGACTTTTACGTTGCTCTTATCTGTTATTCCATGAAGTGTTGTGGCAGACACCTTTCAGTCTTGCTGAACGATTCTTATCATTTATTTAGTCAGATGTCTTCACTGGTTTAGGTGAAGTAAGCTTGAAATCCCAAAAGCATTCATTATACTATGAACAGTGAAGTGGCATGAAATATATCAGGAAACACTAACTGAAGGCATTATGTTATAAGTGTAACAACATCTATTATTGTTTGTTTAAAACTTTCCATTTTAGTAACCATCTTCTAATGCCTAGAAAATTTGTTAAATTTGTTTATTTAGTCCAAAAACTTTCCATCCAAGAACCTGCCACAGGATGAATTTCTCATTTAGAAAATTTCAAACAGCAGCAGCAACAAAATCTGACAATTCAGATGTGCAGGTTGTGCTCGGAACAAAATTGGAATTCCAAAGTTGTATCTTTTGTCCTGCCATAAGCAAAAATCTAAGGAACACAGCAACCAAGTCTCTTATCCTACTCTTTTGTTTATGTGGATTAGGGATGGTAGMGTACTACTATAGGTTATTTCTGTTAGCTTGAGTTGAAGTCTGTGATGAACTAAGAGGTTTTAATCTAGTTACTGAAGTATACAACCTGAGGAAAATAAATAATAAATAAGTAGTTTTTCAGTAATGTTCAGTTTGGAAGTTTAGAATTTACAGATTACTTCAGAATATTAGGGTCAAGAATCTGAATTTCAGTTCCTATATATCATTTTAAGATATAAACAACTCAGCTTAACCATGAGAAACATTGTGCATAAAAATCCCAACAATCTAGTTAAGAAGCAGAAGCTACTTTTTCAGTAGGAAGTAAGCCAATTAGATTGAATAGGTCAGAGTAGGGTATGACAAACATTTCTCAGTCACTTCTTTCTAAGCATTCTATACTCAAACATGGAAACTAAACATGGAATCATAGAACCACACAATGATGTAGGTTCAAATGGACCTTTTGAAACATGTGAATTGTGTGAATGCACATTATCTTTCCACAGTAGGCTAAAGTCTAAAGTCTGTAACAAAGTACCTAACTGTTAGTTCAGTATTAGTACAAGCTGCTCCCATTGTCCTTGGTAATACCTTGTCATGCACAAATGAGAGGAGAATTTGCCCCAGTATGTAATAAAATGCTGCACAATTCCTACCAAGTCTTGTCRTTGACATTCACAATAAACTGTACATATCTGCTGCTAAAATCCCCAGCAAGCACAGATAAATGAGTAATAGGTGTATGTGTGTGTGTGTATGAAGATTATATATAAAGTAGCTGTCAATGCTGCCACGAATGCTGCCAGTGCTTAACAAAAAAATTATGAAACGAACATTATTAACATAATATTTAGTAAAAAAAAAGAATAAGAACAAATACAGAAGAAAATCTATACGATAAGTTAAATAGTTATAGAAAACTTTTTTTTTTTTCCTTTGGGACCAGAAAATGGAAACAAGTATTCATTTAATGTGTTAATTTGTGCAGTGTTGATAGACAGACACTAGAGGACACAGRGAGCTAAAGGATTATACATAGAAAAATAAACAAAAGATTCACAGAATGCCATAATGGATATACCTCACATATAATCAACACTTTAAAACATATTGAATAAGTCAGAAAGTGGGTTGAATAAGTCAGAGCCATGTGGATCTCAGACACTGYACTTTCAGTGAAAAGGACGTTCAGGGAAGCGTACTTCAAAAGATTCAAGAAGCAATTCACTGCAGCTTTCAATTTGTTACAACTCAGTAAGGTACTGAGGGAATTCAGTTCAGTTAACATATTTAGGAGTTAATTTAGAAGCTACATCATCAAAATCAGGAGAWGTCCCTAAGGAGATTATTAGTGTGGGAGTAGAGGGGGGAACTGTAACTGCATAAAGTGTGCTAATCATCAAAGAAAGGAAACAGATCATGGTTACACAGTCTCTTTAAACTCCAAAGCAGACTATTACTAAAGATTTGGTCCTGTTCTTAGCTTTGCTTCCATCTCTTGCTGGGTGCCAGCAATGGCAGCAGCTTTATGAGGAACCAGTTCAGAGCCCAGACTGGTTTGAAAAGAAATCCTTAACAACAAAAAAAAAAAAAAGTTTTTTTTGTTTTTGTTTTTGTTTTTTTGCCAGTGCTAGTCCACTGTAAAATATACATAAGTTTCAGGGGCTGGAATTTCAATCCTACCCATTCTGTACTGAAATGACCCAAYCCCTTTACTAAAATCAAGCTTCATATTGCTTTCTTTGTATCTGTCCCGTGATTTTGTGCACCTGGATGCGCGATGGTTCGACTTTAGTTGTGTGCTTTCATTCACCACACCTCATGGTCTGAGGACTAGGATGAGGTTTTGAGATTTGTGGCTTCAACCTTTTAAGGGCAGTGAAACTGAAAACTCATGTTTCCTACCTCTTTGACAGATGCCTAACTATTAGCACATTATATAATAATAACGGGGAAAAAATCACTGTCAGTAATATATCAAATAAAGTTAGTCACAGTTTTGACCATGGAACTTTTCATAATTCTCCTGGGGACTTAGGGAGAGCTCAGGTGGCTCTTTGAGTAARTCCTACATTATTCAGTTTAAACTTGAATTTTGTTAGAGGCACAGGTACAATTTAGATGCCAGGTTCCAATGAAACAGGCATTTTGAAATTAAGCAATGGCAGAAGTTAAGCTCTCAGAAAATTTTGGGGCAACGTAGAGAGACATAAATGCGCTATGTGCCTACATGGCTAGGGAGTCATAAAAAATAGTGGCATATATGCCAACTGGTTATTTAGTTTATATGCTGAGAGAAATAGATATTATAGTCATTTCGTTTCTACTTATTTCAATGTCCTGCTCAGCTCCTGAGGGAATAGAGTCTGTGGTTCCCACAGCACATTTGTAATTTGTGTTCAGTACTTATCCAAAGCTAATTTAAATCAATGTCAGTTCTTCYGTGAATGTCTTTTCTAAACCCTGTATGAGAGCCTAGCCCTTTACATATCAACAAAATTACCCTAGTRCAAAGGTAATAGGGAATAGGTCCACATATTTTAAATATACAGCTTGGGTCAGAACAGACGAGATAATTTCAGGTATGACCTCCAAGAATTTGAAGATACAGGCTCAAAAGAACAGGCCAGATCAAAGGGATAATTTGTCTACGATGAAAAGTTCTTTGTAATGAAAAATGGAAACCATTTTTAATAGAAGAATACTAGTAGTCATAACACTATTATCCATCAACAAACAAAAAAGGAACATCTAGCACAGAAATGTAAATGAAAAAAAAAAGTGTGAACAGCTTTTTTAGAGTGATTCAGAGTTGATAGCTCTTTGAGTAATCACTAAGCAAGTTACTGTTACCAATTCTTACAAAAAATATTTAGCATTCCAAAAAGAGTACAACAAATAGTTTTCTATTTGCTTGAATGGATACAAGGACGTTAACATATGATCCCAGTGATCTAATGATATTTCAAAATGAAGGGTGACCTTTCTTTCTTTAAAGAACATTCTTAAGCCTCAATTATGCTAAATACACATGCAGACAGTCCTGCGTAATGCTTTGATCACAGATCTTACGGAATTTATCCCTTATGGCAATAAGGTGATTAGAAGGATCTGTATATTTAATTTTTTGTAAAACAAAGCTTACTAACTAGATTCYCATCATGTATTTTCTCTTAGAAATGGTAGAAATTTATATTTTAATTTTCCCCAATCCAAACTGTTTTTATAATAAATTATATTTATTTAGTATTGTCTTATCTGAAGAGCTTTCAAAGCAAAAAATATCAATATTCTATTCCAGACTGGATGAATATAGCATTCCAAAACCTTTAAAGGAAACATATAGATAGATCTATTGTTAATTGCTGGAAGTGGGATATCATTAAATGATATTTGGAAGTACTTTTATCTGTAAATAAAAACTAGTTTTCACATGAAATGGCACTTTCAAAATTTTGAACCAATGGAAAATAACTGTAAAAGTATTTTACAGTAAGTGCTTTTTTTAATGTAAAYACATTTTATACCATGGCTTTATTTTAATTAAGGCTTTTAACAGTCTTATAGTGTTGCTGATTCTTAAGATTTTGTCAAAAATGTCCTGATATTTGATTTATTTCTTAAAGTTCTAGCTTCATTAAAGTTCATTTGTAGCCCTCATTGCTGAAAAGCTTAAAAAATTAGACATATAGATTTGAAAAAGGAGAGGGGAAGGGAATAGTTATAGGCTGCATTTTTTTAAAAAAGCTTTTGAAGATTGATAAAATCCCATATCTTGCAGGCACCTGGCTCAGTTGGAGTTTGCAATACTGCAACATTTGGAATTTGGTCTAGCTGCAGCTGTTTTACATTTATGTTACTGTTAGGTATCCCAAAAGCATCTGAAAAWTTTGCAGGCATAATCCAACTCATTATTGCAACATTCACCAGGTCTCTAATATCTATGAGGTCTAAGTTCAAATCCAATGAATGAAAATGGAAGCTGCAAGAGAGCTCAATGGTTTTGCATGTCCTTTTGTCTGTAAACACTRTATTGCGATTATCATGCACAATGCATATTTCTACCCAAATTCAATTCTGGAATGTGCTCAGAGACTGCGAAGAGTAGGGGGTACATAAGGGGCCTCTCTGGGGAGGCAAAAAGAATGACAGCTTCCAAGGAGTGAACTTCTAGTATTAGGCATTTATGATGCATATGGGATGTGCAGGGAACATGAGTCAATTCCCACCTCTCCCYGTTCTGTTGAATAAAGGATGGAGGATATAATGATTCCCCAAAAGACTGGCTGATGCAACCGGTATCTTCTTTACTGTACGAAATAAATGCAGATAGTTCTTCTGTTTCTTGAGACTTAATCCTACCTAGACATCTGCCTGTAGCTCCACATTTCCCAAGTGCAGGGAAAGCAAAAGGTTTAGTATCTGGCTATCTGTCCTATTTCAGTATAGACTAYAAATACTCTACAAATACTCTATAAATACATAGAGTATTAAAGCCTAATACAACACATCATTTTTAAATACTATATTACTTGCAAGCAATATGAATTGGCTGTGAGTGTATGATCTTGAAAAACATCATTCTAGTTTGACTGTAGACTGTAATATCCATATTTTTGATTCACTACACTGAAACGGATTGTGGTTCTTGAAAGTCTGCTGCACTGTTTGGCAAAGTGCCATTTCATTTAATGTCTGTAGTTTTTGGAAATAAAATATTGCTGCAGAATATAAATAAAGCAATTCCTACCGCCACTTGAATCTGAACCAGGACCAGGATTCTGCTCTGAATTATTGGATGGACATGGCTGATACACACACTACCTTCAGCTGTAGTATTCCTGGGCTAGTTCCAAATCCCATATCATATTCATTGTTCTCTTACATATAAATAACTCCACTCACTAATCATTAGCAAAATGATGAGTGTTTTATGTTTTCTATCTAGTTTTGAACTATGCTACGTATGCATATGTAGATTAGAAGTAGACATACTTTAAATATTTCTGTGAAATCATCTTGCTTCATCAGCTAATTTAAACATGGATACATGTTATTCATTGAATATGGGAATGACTGGAGTAAAAACTCTTTTGATAACATCCCCATTTTCACCACAGAGAGTTATAAAAAAGTAGATTTTAAATGTCATTAGATTCAATTTTGCCTGAATTTTGCTTCTCTCGTGCCAGCTCCAGTAGAAGCTTTTCTCATGCCTAGGCATTCTGACTTTTTCTTTTCTGCGTGGTGTCTTACATTTCCAGTGAAGAACATGTTCCTATAGCAGCCCTTCGCCTAAGGGTCTCTCTCCTCAGACATCTGTTTTAACTATTACAGTAGGAATCTGAAAGCTTTGAAACCTCTATTCATCTGTTAAATTTGGTTGAGAATGGTCCACAGATACAAAAGATATGGGGAAGGAATAATGAACAGACATTCAAACAAAGATGGGTCGGCATATCCCTGCATACACGCTTGTACCCATGTGCACCATCACAGCATGGCTACGCGTTCAGAATCCATTTTCTCAAGAAGCACAGCTGAAGAGTGACTGTTAGCACAGTTACTAAATCTGGTGCCCTATAGTCCTACATGACTCGATCTCCTACATTCATTACACTGGGATATGACCAYGTAAATAACTCAAAATACTAAGTATAATATTTACCTTTACTAAAAAGGGTATTGTTCTTTCTCATTACTTCTAGGATAGCTGTGTACACTGTTACWATTCAAAACCTTGGTGTAACTCCAGTAAGTTCAACCATCTGTAGGAATTCACACTCGCTAAGGGTTCCATATGTAAGAAAGAGTCATATTTTAGAGAAAACTAAAAGTAACAGAGATTGTCCAATAATTTTAAAGCAGATAGCAGAGTCACTGATCAGTTCTTTCCAAAGTACAGCATCAWGTTGCTGTTAAAGATCACAAATTTCCTAGCAATCCTTACAACTGGTGAATTTTTTTCTATGCAGGCTTATTATGTTTTGAAAAAACAATAAATACAGATGAAAAATCTAAAAGTAAATATTTTTAAGAGTGTTGGCAAGGCTCTGCAAACACAGAGGGAAAGAAAACCACTAAAATATTTCTCTTTATGCATTCATAGTCTCATAGTCTTTTCTAATTTCCTCCACCTCAAAGTTAAATTTATTTTAAGAATGTCATGAGTATATATCTTTTAAATAGTGCCATAATTAGCTTATTTATATTGCACATCATTGTGCCAGGTATATATGTGTGTATACATACACACRCACACACACACACACATACATATACATATACGTATATGTGTGATGTAACTATAAAAGCTTAAGGGAAATTTTTCAGGAAGAGAAAGGCCTCATTCTTGTTTCCCTTACACCAATTTTATGTGGTTATTGCTTCCCCAGTTCTAGCTGTGTTCCTCAAGATGAATATCAGTGCAAGCATGAATTAACCTGAACCACAGGTCCCAAACCCTTACGCTTTCCTTGGCTTTTTGGAGAGGGGTGTATAACAAAATGAAGGTATATGTTTCCTTTGCTGTCTTCATATCAATAGATGAATATTTGTTTATGTGTCAAAATTGGATGTGAACTGCTTTAGACTGTTTTCTGCATGATATATCATGTGATATGTTGAATGGATTATGTATATTTAGATAGGATAAGCTATTATGAGAATTACTAGAAATGTAAATCTTGATTCRTTTTTCACTGTCACTAACATACGGTGTCATTGTAAGCAATTTTTTTTCATGTCTGATCATCCCTTCCCTCTGTAAAATGAAATAAGAATACTTTTTTTTATTATTCATTTGTCTGACTTCTCTGTTTTAAAGGCTATGCCCTTTGGCTATAGGACTTCTTTTCTAACTCTCTCTATATTTGTTTAGTGTTCTTTGTTGGGAGTCAATAGGCACTGCTGCAATAAGTAATAATGCACAGTTACTAGTGATGTTTGAGTGTGATTCTCCAAGAGCTAAAGTCAAAATTCACATGCTAGGATCACAATAAACCTCGTTTATAAAATTCAAGTGAAGCTGCTTAAAATCCAGCCATCAGCAGGCTATGTCTGCTCCTATTAGCAACAACCAGACATGGGCCAGACAGCTTCATCCACAGATTTACACAAAGATTATGCCATCAATAGTAAATCCAGTCTAAAAAGACACAAGTTTGGATAGCATTTCTGTTTGTATTACCAAGGTATTCTTACCAACTGCATTTTTAGTACTACATCATTGGGGGAAATGCTTGCAGACATTTTTATTTGTATCTAGCAGAGAAACAAGGAGTTTATGAAAATATAGAAAATAAAATTCTTGTAAAGTATCTACAGTCTTATGACAATAYGATGGAGTAAATTTTAGATTCATTTATATTATCAGGTTAAAATCTCTAGTATTTTTAAATTATTTACTTTCTTATATAAAAATACCTTTAAAGAACAGAGATTATTGACAGCCATATGCACATATGGATAAGGGATTCTGGTGCACTAACTCATTTGAATGTTAAACTAACTTACTTGTGTTGGGTGAAATCCAAATTGGTTTCTTACTGAATTTAACCTAAAATGATGAGGATGAAAGTCTGACTCAACAATTTTTATAGTCTGTAATTCATAAAAGAGTTGCCATACAATATATCAAATGACATATAATCTCCTAGTCTTTTTACAAAGCCTGACATCCAGGAGGGGCAAGCGAGAAAGAGTTTCAAGGTTACATCCTTGTCTATTCATTCTGATTCTATGCTTCATAGAAATTATGAATATTCTCTATTAAACTCACCTCAGAGGCCAGATAATCTGTCCAAAATACAAATATTTAAGATCATCACAGCTAACCAGTTTACAACTCCTGGGAAATATTCTCTTTTAGATATTGGCTAATCGCAAGAGGACGAGTCCATTCATACAGTTGGATTTGGTTCAAATCAGAAAGGTTTTGACACCATCTTTCAAATTTTCTGGCTTTTTCTTAATTTTTAAACAGAATTCTTCTCCACAACCAGAGAAATACCAATATCAGTATATATATATATATATTTAATCACAAAAGTTTTACTTCATGCAAAAATGTTCTTTTCCATTTTCCCAAAAAATGGAAAAGAACAACTGTGAAATCTGTATGAAATAAAACTTTAAAATGTGAGAAAAGTCGTCAGCAGCTAACTCAACAGAATGGTTTATTGAGTTGCTGTGGAAGGTCAGCTCAGCTAAGCACTCAATAGTCAGCTGCTGTGACCAGCCTTGCAGATAAATTGTAAATAGACATAATAACAAAAGTTTCCCTGGACTCTTTGCAGACTCTGAGCTGTTGTTCAGAGAGTGTAAATGATTTCTGTAAGATCACACACAGACACTCAGGCCACGGGTGCACGTTATGCAAGAGTCTGTGCAGCTGGCGCAGCGCAGTGAGCCACGTGGCAGCGAGAACAAGCAGGCTTGGAGGGAGGGTGCAGAAGCAAAAGAGATTTAGGCTGTCGCTACTGCCAAGAAGTTATCCCCCAAACTATATCTTAACAGCAGTAAAAGTAATTAAAACCTGAATCTAAAGATTTTGAATCTATATTTAATCCAGTTGGTCATGRTTGTACAGCAGCATTGTGCCTAGGAGGGTGTGTTTGTAATGTCAGAGAAATTTGCATATGACACAGAAATGAGGTACTGGACTGTTTCATGGCATTAATAAAAAAGATTTTTATGTTGTTTCTAATGAGTTTTAACCTGTTCAAATAACATCACATAATAATTTAACATATCTTGTAATTRTCTTCAGTAATTACCAGCTAGCCATAAGGGCAGCTGAATAACAGCAATTTTCTTGCATCAGCAACTGTAGAAAGAAATTCAAACCCTAGGATGAGAAAGTCAACTGCACTGAAATAGATGAGCCCTAATTCAACCCAGGCTTCACTGAGTTAACACAGAAGCATCTAAAGATATATCTGCTCACTAGATTCAGATCATTTTTCTAAATGGGAAACAGTCTTTTTCCACTGTAATAATGTAGAGGTATAGACTTCCTGCATCATTCTTTTTCGCATGGCTGACTTGGCATAGTGCTTTTGCATTTCTTGTCATTAAAATYGTCATTCTCAATGATGCCATGATTCCTAGATTCTCTAGGAATTACTTTGAACTGAACATGTCCTATAGTTGTGCTGTGCATGAAGACAAGCTTGGGGATCTGTTACATTTTGTTGAACCACACTACAGGACATACTCAGCCCCTGATGCAGTGAGGCCCTTGAATTCTGACATTTTTAAATGATTGGTGGAAATATCTGTTAATAGTAAATATGGTTCTTCTCCCAGGAATTGCTTAGCCAAAAACCAGTTGATTCCAGTGGAATTCTGGATAGCTACTGAAAATCTTCAAATCCCCACAATCCCTGAAAACGGGAATAACAAGCTATATTTCCGCCAGTGAGTCCAAGAAGTTATGAAAAAAACATGTTTATAAAAGACATTGGAAATTCATAGCACTCATGGACCGTACTGTGCTCTGAAACCTTCTGCAGCTGTTCTCTAATGAAAGGGGTGGTTGAGACAGCTGACAAAGTGCCCAGCACACTCCTTCCCACCTCCCAGCTATTGCCCAGGTTTGGCTGATGTTAAATGTCAGGTGAACTGTTACCTCTAAAGATCTTATAGCATGGGGAAGGAGARGAAAAAGACTTTACTACGTGATGAGGCAATCAGAGCTGGCTAAGAAAAGCTCATAGCAGTACATCCACTTAAGCTACTGCCTTTGGACAACAGGAATGCAGAATAACAATTTGCTAGAATGAAAGACTACTAAAAGAGAAGTCTTTGTTTGTTTGTTTGTTTGTTTGTTTTTCTTTCTGCTTTCCATGAATCCTCAGATCATACCACTATAAGCTGCTATTATGGTTAGGTAATTTCTTGCTATTAGATGCATTTAGCATTCTGTATTGCTCATTCACAAGCAAACAGGTATGATAATAGTTTATTCACTTTAACATAGAAATGAATGGCATTAAAAAAAAAGTGACAACAAAACCAAGTGCTCATTTAACTATTCCATTTCTTTAGTTCCATTTTTTTTTTCATTAACGGATGTTTGTAGAGATCTTACTCACCTAAACTCTTTCTGACTAGCTGGAGTTCTACAGCTCTCTTCCCTTTGTTCACCATCAGGGGTCAAAAAGAAACTTTCTAGTCTTCTAAGATTTGAAGCCAAAATTTTTTGCTTATCTGAAATGTAAAAAGCAAGGTCATATATAGCTGAAAGGGGAATCACAGCCCCTACTTAAGAATTATGATTTTGATTTAAGTAAGGCTATATATTTTAAAAGTAAATTGTTGAAACAAGTCAGAATGCTCAAATAAGTCAAAATCCATAAATTATGCTGTCTCACAAAGGTAATGCCCCCCRAAATCCCCTTTTTACATGAGAAATATAGCTAAAAACAAAACTGAAAATGTCTATCATCAGCTTCTGCTCCTTACATGACTTTTGTAAATTCCTCCACAAATTTATTTGGAATTGATTTTGGAGTTCAAAACAAATATCGGATTGACTCCCGGAATGTCAAAGATGGAGATTATAGCTTTTGTAACTGATTTTATTCATGTTCTTCAGTGAATGAATGATAACATAYGTCTTCTAAGTACGTTTTCTATCCTATTACCAATGGAGTTGTGCTAACTTTCTCATTTCTATACTTGTGGTAGCTTGATGAGGCTTAMTTATCATTCAAATCATTTCAGTTAAAAAGAAGTAGGAAGAAGAAACACAWTTTTTTGTTAAAAAAACACAAAAGACAGAGCAGTTAAAAAAAACCTATTATATGCCTGCTGACAGAAATGTCATGAGACACAGTTTCACAATGGTTCAACACATCATTTAATATTTTACAATCATAACACTTGTAAGTACAAGAAAATTCTTGTTACGGAGTAGATCAAGCAATAAACAGACTTACATGATCAGCTGAGTGCCCTCAGGTTAACAAATAATATGATAATCCAAATTTTAAACAAAAGAATCTAAGATCATAAAAAAGAAACAGACATTTTGGAAAACGCAAGCTACAGGTCTGAAAAAATCCCTGGATCTTTCTCAGTGTTTCTCTTTTTTTCTTTTTTAACTCCTAAGTTGTGAGGTGCATTCATCTCCACAGCCAGAGTGCAAATACTTGCTCGTAACTAAGATCAGAAATAATGAGCTGTTTCTTATCTCTTAAAGAGTTCAATCCAGTTAGTGTCCTCAGAGTCCACTGAATGTATGGGGCCCTGGCAGCACATTTGCAGCTGCATGTTCACCCAGCGCATGGAATACCTGCATGTGCTTGCAAACTGGATACTGTAGAGACCTCTGTATAATGGGACAGGCAAAAATAGTGGGGTCATGGATTTTTTTTATTATTTTTATTTTATTTTATTTTATTTGTGTGTGTGCCAGGTATGAAACCTTCTCCTTCCTCCACTTTTCCACTGCTCTCTTCATGAGAGGGTATGGGTCAAAAGAGAAAGGGAAGCAATAGTCCTGGACCAAACTCAGGAGGTAGGGACATACAAGCCAAGAATTACAGAGTTCAAACAAGGGAAAGAAAGGATAAAAAGGATAATCTCATTTTCAGCTGAAGAAGTTTCAACACCTCAAGTAGCTAATTTTAATGTGYAGTATTTCATCATTATGAGAGAGAGAAGAGCCACAAAAGTTTCTTATGGAACTGAGTACACTGAAGTGGTGAGCACTTCTGGAATAAGATGCAGTAATAGAAGGAAATAAGTAAATAGTTTTGACAGCCAGTTTGAGAATGAGCTGTGATTTTAACAGCCATTTTGAAGTGGTTCAAGCACAGATCTTCCACACTCAAATCCTTTTACTGTTATGACAGGAACAAGTTCATACCTCTCAGCTTCAGAGCAGCGTCTCAGTATCAGGCCATCTGTGAAGAGAAAAAGGAAAAATAATCTCCATTCCTTTGTTAAATTTGCTTTATATCATGGAAAATAATCAAAGATTAACTCAGCATAACAGGCTAAAAGCAAGACTAAACAAGTTTCTCTAGTTTAACCATGCATCTGAGGTGGCAAGTCTGATGCTAGAACCTCCTCCAAAGTCTGTTTAATGTGAAATATATAAGCAAGCCATGAGGGCAGAGATCAGACTAGGCTTCTCCACTCCTGGGAGAGTTTCCCAGTCACTGGATAAGACCATTAATCTTGCACTTGGCGCCTCTTTGTGGGTCCATTGAATTTGGCATTATTTTCTTTCAGAAAATTGCTGTTTCAGAGGCTAAGGTGAAGACTGTCTTGTTGCACACTCTCCTGGAAAACTTAATGAGTGGTGGGTAGGGCCTTAGACAGAGCTGTAGGAATGATAAGTTATAATACAACCGTCAGGCAAGTGAGGTAAACCAGAGCTATTTGGATCTTTTCAAGTTGTACTTTTCAAGAGGTCCTATATGTTTTTTTTCAGAGAAAAATGCAAGGATATAACCTTTCAATCTCTCCTGACATGTATTGGACTTCTATATTTCAGYCTCATGTATTATAAGAACAAATTTTAGCTTTGTCCCGTTTTTTTAAACTGTAGAGTRTGTCTGAGTTTTACCTGTCTGTGCTCAGGTTTTAAAGGTAGTTTTCATCTTAAGAAATTTGTGTCTATTTGAGACAGGAAAATAACTTAAACTTGTTGGCCCTGCATGATGCTGGCCCTGTATATTGTGGGATACTAAAGGASAGCAGCAGGATACCTGCTTCTCCTTTTTCCATGGGCAAGAAACTAGGSAGGAAGTGGGTGAGAGGCAAGAGAGGTTAATTTTACTGGCTCCAAGAATGTGAGAATCATGAGTTAGGTCCCAAAATGTTATGTGACTGACCTGAAACTCAAAAGATGAAAAAAAAAAAAAAAAGAAAAATAAAAAAAGAAAAAGTTTTCATTTCTTTTTGTTTGATTTATGATTTTTGAACCTCTAAAGTGCACACAGGTTAAATATTCAAGCTTTTTTTCCCACATACAGTAGGATTAAAGCAATRTATTATTATAGAGAAAAGCTGAAATTCTCACCTAATCACATCATTTTGGAGCACAAGCTTAAAAAATATCAGATAGCATTAAGTTTACAATAAGGCTATGGGAACAGACAACATGGAGGGGATGCCGTAAGAGGCTATTAGCCAAGCTGAAATGTCAAGAAAACAGGGCAATTTGCTACTACTACTCAGAAGAAATTCTGCAAGATGAGAAAAAAATCATTGCTTTCATAACTGTTTGCTCTTACAAACTAGCTCCCCAAYGTCCAACCCTGTCCTCCACCAGGAACTTTCCCCCACGGCTTCAGCAGCAGAAATCAGGTTACACATCAGCACCCTCATGCTGGAGTTACTGAAGCATACACATCCCATGCTTTGCCTGTCCTCATAGCACAGAGCAGAGAGCAAAATGTAACCTGGGACAAATGGGAACCAACACACTTTCTGCTGTCCTTTGCAGGCTGTCACACCCRCTTAAGCTGGAACAGTAAAAAAAAAAAAGCATTGCCTCTGCACATCTAACATAGAGCAGCTGAAATGATGGCATATGTCTTACTSTCTGTTAGGAGTAATGCTTGGAGTGATTACTTTCAGCAGCACAGCAGAACAAATGTATTTTTAATCATTATATTCAACCTGTGCTAGACTAAGATGACCATTTCACTAGTCTTGTATGTGTTCTTTTTGATACTTTTTTGTAACTTTTTCTATATTTACTGTAAAAATATATGAGAAAACATTATTTATTATCTTATTTTGAGCATTTGTCTTTAACTAATTAATTAATAGAAAAAACGTAATGGCAAAATTTGCTTTTACTAATGAAAACTTACCTAAACCAGCACCATCAAAATGACTGCTGATTTATTTTAAATTAACTCATTACATCTTCATTTGTCTCTTGAAGACTTTATTATTGAATGAGACAATGAAGCGTCTTTGAATGTTGTCAAAACAGTATACAATCCATGGCTACAAATGATGTTTGTGCATATTTGAAAGCAGAAAAATCTTACCTGAATGCAGCTAGCCATTCTCCTGATTGGACTGGAAGTATATCCAACAACATTATCAAGAGACTCACCAGCTCCAGAAGAAACTTGGGTCTGACTGTGCTGTGAGTTAAGTGTTATATAACAGCAGGACAAGTGGTTCTTAGTCCAAAGGATACATGATGCAACGGAAGGTCAAATATTTAGCACTAGCCCTTAGTGAGAGCCAAGGTATAGTTCTATGGCTCTGAAATATTAATGGTTGTTTTAAATTGTAATTCATATTATTTTTTATCTTTCAGGAGGTATTGCATAACTATACAATATGTCTGGTGATTCTTATTTACTCCTTCTAGTTTGTGACTGAGCCATAATGACTAGTGCATTAATTAGATTGGAATAGAGTCAACTTTCTCTTATGCCCTGCCTTAACCTRCAATCAGAAGTTGCTGTCTTCTCTGTGTACGAGGTAGGTAATCTTCGTATTCCCCTTCATTTTCCCCTTCAAGAGGGGAAATGAGGACTCATTTGGGATGAAAAGTAAAAATAGAGATTAAATTCTATGAAAAAAAAAAGATTACATTGTCATATGTATAATATATATATATATACACATATATATAAAGCCAATAGTTACACGCAAGGGATGATGATTAGTGGCCTTTTATATTATTCCAGGACATATCCTATGTTCTTGCAAATGAACACTACAAAGATACTGGATTTCTGCAGTAAGCCACTGATATTTTATAAGTGGCTTTTCCAGACAAATTTCTGAAATGCTCCTCTGAAAAAAAAAGGAAATRTTTATCTTAAACAGAAGATTTTCGCAAATTAATCCTTAGCTTGAAACAAATTCTGGCTTAGGAGGGTTTTATACTTGCAACTTCCATCTAAACTGGTGATTGATCTAATTTATTTTATGAATTTAGAATCATGGATCTAAAAACTCTTCAAGTTTTAGAGAAGCTTGATAGACTGATCAAAAATATATTACATCTATATTGTAATTATTTTCTTAATTTGTGTAATAATGGCTCTAATAATGACTGTAAAAATACGAGTCTATTGTCTTACAGAATAGATTAAAATTAAGAGAAGAAATCATTGAGTTAATACACACTTCCATTCTGTGTCGCAGTAATTTGAGTCACAAAAGAATTATATCACAAAAACACACTTATTGAGGCAGATCGAATTCCTAGATCTTTAGCTTTTTATAGGTTCATCAGACACAAGCTTCTGATTACATGGGGCAGTGGCCACCTTTGCTGTGTCTGTCCTTTAGGTAAATTATGCCCTGCTTTGGATTGGGTGAATGCCTTCACATATTTTCCAGACTGTTTCATCTTTCCTTCTTCTCCAAAGAGAAGATGGAAATTTGTACCCCTTCCCAACTAACTGCAGCTAACTTACTCCAGTGCTGTGGACAGAGGCTCCCTTCAGCTTGAATTTGTCTCATGCTGTCTCAAGAAATATTTCTTGCACGGATCATGGGATCTTCATGTGTCTTCTTGAGAGCACTTCATGSGCTGTTATCTTTCAATCCAGGGCTTGTTCTTCTGGTGAAATCCCTTTCGTCTCTTTACTCAGAGACAAGAAGCACCTCTGGAAAACTACGGGAACAACAGAGTGAAGTAACAGGGAAGGAGAAGAAGGTATAACACTAGTTTCTCACATTCAATCAACCAAATACACAAATCAATAAATTGGCTGAGATAGGTGTCACCATGTTTGTTTTTATACGCTGTGACTACCTTGTGTTCTTTGTATCTGCAGTGATTTTTCTAAAGAAATAAGCATTTCACTTTTAGTGCTTTGGTTTTAGCCATCAGTAGTGAATTATAATTTTGTTAATTCTGGGCGTTGTGCTAGGACTTCAGCCCTTTATACATTCAGAGAAAAGATCACTTAACATTTTGCATATTTTTCATTTATACTGTGAGCTTCTATTGTTCAGATTATGAATCAATTAAGACTTCTCAAAGCCTCAACCTGCACAAAATGTAATAATTACTTTCTACAAAGCAGTTTCTTTGCCAGTCCTCTGTCTTTTTTTTTTCCAAGAGTTGTTCTTATTTCTCTAATAGGATTATAATCTACMACACATTATCTGAATTTTTAACAAATATGACCCTTGGAAATATCTGAGTTCATTGACACTGGGTGATCTACTTTATACCAGTTGCTGGTAGGATGAGCTTGCTTGACTTATTAATTATGGCATAACTAATATAAATGACACTTTATTCAGGCCTGGTTTAAGTTTAGATGTCTATGATGTCACTAAATAAATAATGTGATTTTTGAACTGGATTCTTAAGAAAACTGAGTATCCTTAATCATTATTGTGCTTAGTGAGGTTTGAGAGTGTATAGGTGTCTTCTAGAAATAGCTTGCTGTACTTCAGGATCAGATCTTTTCGTTTCTAAATTACCCATTTCTTTGKTTCATTAATACAGCACAGTGATTTATATTTACACAGTGGTAGCCAGCCTGATCTTTACAGGGATCTTCACAAAATTTGGTAAATATYTGTCTCCTGATTCACCTGAACAGGTCATTCACACAAGACTCTTTACATGAATAGCGGATGAAGCTGCAACCTTCTACGACTTACCTACAAAAGTGTCATAAAAAAGCAAGAGCAGCATAGGCACTAGACAGTTACCTTGACTGCACTATTTGATTTTCTGTATTCATTMTTTTTATTGTCATAATAAACGTTTCCCAATATTCTGATTTCCTGGAAGTTTATCAATTTAAGAATATTTTAAAKGAAGACATATTTCAACAATTGCTCTAGTCCTTGGAAATAGAATGCAAAAGAAAATCAATAGCGAATATTATARGGTCTTAAAATATTTTTAGAAGATCTTTTTTGGAACAGCATGGAGATTTTTACAGTGTGTTACATCATGGAAATACATTTCTAGTCAATAATAAGATCAAGAGAGTAAAATTTCAATACAGAGTTCTTCAAGGCAGTAAGTATACACACATGCACATATACATGTTATGTTTATATGTATATATTTACTTAAACTGTCTTTATTTCCTGCCATTTTAACAATGTTATTTCTATTCTGTTATTCATAAATCAGCCACAGCATGTTTCTAAGAGCAACTGAATATTAATAAAATGTGTTCTGTGTTGTTGTCTCTTGCTATTGAAGGAAGCCATAAATCTTCTAATCCTCTTTAAAACTAGATGCATACCTTGCTTCTACCACTGTATTTGAAAAATTGTTGCAGAAATCTCTCTATAACCTATATTTCAAAATTTTTCCTATGTTAGTATTTGCCAACATGCTTTAAATAACCCAAACAAACCACTTTAGGCTCTTGCTTGTATTGGAAAAARTTAAGCTGGTAGATATAATGTATCCTCACTTTTTTCTCCCAGAGTTACTTATTTTTTTTCCTCTTAAAAAAACAAAACCAAACAAAACAAAACAAAAACATCRTGTTCCTGAGTACTAAGAGAGGTCAGTCTTGAATGAAGAGACACAATGTCCTATATTCTTTTTCTTTTCACCCTTTATCAAATCTACTCAGGCTTGGATTTTTCAGTTACATAGACTAGCATAGCATTTAGGCCCTGAAATSCCAATGAAATTGCTTTCATCTATGAAGTCTGACAATTCAGAACAACTACTTATGTTTTTAAAGTTAGATACTGTAGAATTAGGTAAATCAGAGACTTAATCATGTTTACTGACCAGAGATACTTAGTTGACCAAAAAAGATTAGAAAATCAAAGCTATTGATGGTGAAACAAAGCCAGCTTGGTCAAACATTGGAGCATATAGAGAAGACAGTGTGAAATCTCAGGCCCTGGAGTTTTTTGGAAGTCATCTGGACAAGATCCTGGGCAACTTGCTCTAACATAGATGCTTTGGGAAGCATGATCAGCTTCCTGCAATCCCTTCCAACCTAAGTTATTCTGTGATTCTATGATTACAGTAGRAGAAAAATAAATCTAATCAAGATATTTTGAAGAGTTTAGGAGCGGATAAGCAGCATTACTGTGCAGAGATTCCTCAGACAATCTGCAGTATTATTAAATGATGCAATTAAATGATGCAATAATTATGACATTTTTAAAGATCCATCTAATTGAATGCATAACTCTGTATGACCAAATAAAACAACCAGACATTTCTTGTATGAGTAATTTTTCAGGAAATCTGAAGTCTTCAGATTTTTTCAGGGGAAAGGGTTATTTGTATGTCTTATGTCTTAGTCATGCTTTTGTTTCATGGATAACRTTGATACAATAAAAGATATTTCAAATGCAAACTTGAACATACAAATCAAGAGTCGATATTCTTTTATAAAGTAAAGGATGATCAGGAAATGTTCTAGTATGCTTGACCTTTATAAGTACACATATTGCCTTTGATATTTATTGAAAACAACTCCTAAGAACCAACTTCTCTGTTAAATCCAAATAAAGCAAGTGGATGGAAACAGGATAGATTCACTCCCACTGTCCAACCCTTAAAGAAACCCAGTCACTTACTCTGAGAACTGCTTGCTTAATTTTATTTGCCTAAATAAAGCATGACATTTCATACGAGATCCATTTCATAAAGAAAAATGTTACCCCTTTCAGAGACTTATGATTCAAATCCTTGCACAAAYGGTCAGAGAAATCCTTCTTTCTCAGTCTTTTCTGCTCTCTTTTTTATCAATAGAAGCACAGTCATATTTTAATATTTCATTGTATTGAGACTTAAATAAGAGAAAGGAATCTGTAAGGCAAGCCAATAATATTAAAACAGCCCAAGTATCATTAAATAACTATTTTACAGAAACTCAGCTTGCTAGTCATCTGAAATAATTCCCTGCTGTGTCCCAGYCACAGTGTAGATAGATATAGGGTAGCGCAGCTATGAATGACAGTCAGCTAGTAGAGTCTGGCTGGTGTGCATTTCACTCTGACAACTTTTTGTGTTCTATATTTCCCTCATGCCCTGGAGATTAAATGCTAATTACTAGCTTTACCTTTTTGGGGGAGGTCACTTTGGAAAGGGAATTCACACCTGTGATAAGTCATACACTCTTGCTCTCCTTGTGTGACTTCCTGGGAAAAAAAAAAAAGAGCTCTTGGTCCTCCTGACAGATGTGTATATTTTAAATTTCCCAAATTTCCCAGCACTGAACTCTCCCTGCATGGGACAACATGGAGTTATTTAACCTCTGAAAAATTATTTTCAGATATTTMTATCTTCTGAACTAAGATGTCAAGATAACAAAGTTAACCTTTGAACTTTTTATTGATGTAGGGTRATATTTTGACTAACATAACACCCAAGTAATGTAATAAAAACATATTTCTTTCATATTGAATTGAATTGAATATAGGTGCTGAACTGGCATTGGTCTGAAAGAACTGGTGTAAAAATAAATAGATGCCAATATTTCATAAAACTAGGCAGAACCCAGCTGTGATTGTTTGTTGAAGATCTGTGCCAAAGGTAGTGTTTGAATTAAGAACAGTCTGACAATTACTGAAATGCTTCTGAATTTTTCTAAAATTTGATTATCTCGTTACACCATAAGTTAGTTGCTAATGAAATTGCAATGAAATTCTGTTTCTTAATGGTGACAAGATTTCAGGCGATAAGGATAATTCTACAATTCATTTTTACTTCTTAGCATTGCAATATATTTCTACAGCTGTATCTCAGTCGGTGCAGACTATGTTTTTCCTTTTTGTCTCCTTACTGTTCTCTAAAAGATACAGGTGAGAATAAAAGACATTTTATGTAACAGTTTTATTTATCAAAGAAATTTTGAAACTCCATTTCTCAAGAATGACAGAAACTTCATATGCAACTTAAATCTATTTTTCAGTAACCACTGGAACTACCTTCTTTTCCCCCCATTTTCATAGCACKGTTAGCATTCTTTGAAATCAATATCACTAAACGTAGTACACTGGTTCAAAATGAGTAATATGCTATGCCTCTCTGTAATGAAMCGATATTTTAAAGTTGGCTCTGTGAAAGAAGCAACTGAATAATAAATGCCTAGTTTTGCTCATATAATTGTATCTTCCCTATCAGCTCTTGCCAGCTCCTCTGTGTCTATCCGATTCTCCTGTGCTTGCTGAATTCTTGCTGAATTCTTTAGCGTGGCTGTGGTCTAAGGCAGTCGGTCAGGAGCAGGTGACTGCTGCTTGATTAGAGATATAGTGCTTTATTAAAGACATAATGCGTGCTAGCCATTTCTCAGAGCCCACCTGGGAKTAATGTGTGCATCCCTGTCACAGCCATGGAGGGCACTTGGACTAGTTGGCTTGAGAGAGAACTGCACCCGTGGGGGCTGCTGTGGTGTGCGGGAAACAGGGCTAGATGCCACACTGCAGTCACCTGAGTCCCAGACTGCAGTTGTCCGTATCACCTCTTCTCCACAAAAATGCATCTCACTAAGCTCTTAAAATCATTAAGCCGACTTCCTAGTTCCCTAGGCATCTAATCTGAGTCATCTACACAACTAAAAAAAAATATCCTACAATGGGGATGTGGGCACCTATCTCCCAGCTAAGAATCTCTGTGATATATGTTTAAGCAAAGAGCTGCTGATATATTGCTTTCTTCTGTGGAAAAACCTGAACAGTCAGTTGCAACTAGTGCGAAATTATTCATCTATTGATTATGCTTACTCATTCCAAAACATAGGGGAGATGACCTTCTTTGCATAATGTCAGAGCAATTRGAGCACTGGCCCAAGAAAGCAAGACACTTAGCAAAGATGCAGGTGCTTTCATGGCTTGGACTGTGATGCTTAGGACAGGGACTGAAATTTTAAGTATTGTAGGAACTGGTTTGCATAGTTTGGATCTGACCCAGAGATTCTGGAAAGTTATTTGTCTGAAAAGTTATAAGACCTTGATTTGGTTAAAGTGATTGGTGGCATGTTGTATTACCAGTGTACTATCAAGAAGACCTATGCTAGGCTCTGGAGAGAGAAGAAAACAAAATGGGAGTAATTTTTACAAAATATATCCATGGCTCCTGAAWTTTTTGTAAAATATTACAAAATATTTTAGTAAATAAAAATAGTTTTTGATAAGTAGAAAAGGATATGCTTAATCTACAGGAAAGGTAGTAGATAGAGATGAACTTTAGCATCAGTTCTTGTGTCAAGTTTGATGCACAAAGTTTATTCATAAATTGGGATGCAATTTAGCACTGTTATTTGACTGCAACACTCAAAAGGATGGAAGTTTATTCTATTTACTGACTATTTATTGTTCTCAGTGTCAGACAATCCAAATGTTCTGAGGTCATTCTTGAGAGGAAGCCACCACAATAAACTTCTAATTCACTCTGCCTGGACTTGGCATAGTTGTATTGTTTAAGCAAATGTATCAWCATATGACCTACTAGAGTTAGTAGTAACTTATTATTGTGGGTTTTTTGGAAAATAGTCATAGAAACAAGGAGTTTCATGATGCCATTTAATTGCACCTCTCTACTTAAGTAGTAGAAGCAGCTGCTGTATAGCTAGTATGTTTTTCTCCCATTGAAATATCATTTTTTAGCCAAGTTATGTTCATTTCGAGAATAAATAATGTTACCCATTGCCAAATCGCTTAGCAAGCTTTTAGCAAAATTATTTCTCTTTTTTTTTTCCAGACAGTCATAAGTATATTGATTAAAGACCTGTATTGCCTAGGAATTACAGCRGTAATTCTGGTTTTGTGTCAGGCCAGAAAATGGTAATACTAGAAGCTTTTCTGAGAGGATATTATCAAGATGCAGTAGCATAAGATCAACTACAATGCTCAAGGTGAAGCAAAAAACATTCTGGAGTTGAAAAAAAAAATAAAGAGTGCAACAAGGAAACTTCAAACTCATAATTTTGCTGAATTTCTTCTACATTCTTTGCTTTGGAGGAGTGATTACTTCACTTAGAAAAGGAAGAAATGTTTTATTTTCTGGATGCATACAAAGTACATATATATGCAAAGATGCATACAAAGGAACATTTAAAATTTTTCAAAGTGAAAAATGAATTTTCCTAGACAAAAAGATTATAATTTAAAAACTGAAAACTCTAAAAGAGTCAAAACTGAAATTAAATACCTCCATGGTTCAACATTACGCTTTTTTATTGTTATGTTCATGTTTTCTGTATTTAGATTTAAAACAGCAATGTGTTTGCTTTCGCAGAATGAGAAGTGTGCCACCGAGCTCTTTGCCTGGCTGCTGTTGTATCTTAAAACACACCTAGGAGAACATAGAGATGTTTGTTTCAGAATGATGTCACAAGATAAAACGGTGGGGCTGGCACTGGGAAGTCCAGATGGCCAGCAATCACAAGGCAGTAGTAGAACTGCAGGTGATCAGAAGAAAAATAAGAGACACCAACTGAGCTTAAAGTGGAAATTTTCAGCTACTGCACTGCCTACTGTTTCAGCATAACAGTTGCAAAAAAGACAGGGAAAACAGTTAAGGTATCTCCRTAGCCAGAGCTATTCAGGATAAGTGTTTGAGATTTGTCCTGCCATAGCAGAGCAGAGTGAAATACAGAATTGAGAACAACTGTACTGAAGACACTCTTAACTGAAATGAGGTAACTTTTAAGAAAACTAGGTTTAGTCAGCAGGAGGCTCAGAAATGCCAATTTTAATCTGAAATATTCATTTTGAATACAATTTGCAGCTCTTGCATGGYGAGAAGTGATTCTCGCTAGGTGAACTCTCCGGGTCATTCATAATGTTAAATAAATCAGGTCCTTATGTAGTACACACTTCTAATCAGATATAACACCTTTCTGATGACTTAAATTTGACTTCTGGCAACATTTGCAGATAAAATCCATTTTAAAAAGTTATTTGTTTTATAATAGAGTATATTTTAGCAGTGACATTTGAAAAAGGTGTTTTTTCTTCTATTGTCAGAYCAGACAATGAGATTTGTATTTTGATATACTCAAGAAATGAGTTTCATATTGTCATACTTTGCGTGTGCACATGTGTATGCATCCACATCCACCTCTTTTAACTTTCTAATCCTTTGGTAGATATCAAATATGAAAGAGAAACAGAAGCTTCAAACAGTTACATTCACAGAAATTCAAATTTTATGAAAATGAGCAGCCTGCACAGACGAATTTCTCCTGAAGGTGTGCTCTCAGTTCTAATTAGACACCAAAGAATACAACCACAATATACAAATACCAGAGGGCACTCTTTGCCCTCTTTGTTCTGCCTTTTTTTTTCCCACTGCTGAGTAATATAAAATATCAAAATCAGTAATTTAATGCAGACTAGATGTGAATAGCATCTTTACTACTTAGGAGTGATGAACTAATGATATTACAAGAGGTGACTGGACATAAAGAGAACACATACACATAGCAAAAAAGAAAAAAAAAAACCTCTTCCTTAAGCAATAAAGCTAAGTTTCTTACTCTAATTTCAGTTTTTATATCATCCTATTTAGTTGATAGCCTTCTTGGTGGTGAAAGGACTGCATCAATGGAATGTTGCTTGTCAGTAGGGACCATAAGAGACGTTCATAAGGCTTTCTCATGAGRACTCACTTGTTCTGTTACAGATAATATAAGTATTAGGGAAGGACAGAGAACGAGTATGAGACAAAACTGGAGCATACAGCTGTGTAGAGCTTTCACCCGTTGCTGATTTGCACAGTGTTGCCTGTCAAGTAAGCTGGGCWGGCTCAATTCAAGACCTGGAAAATACAAAGTTGATTTAAAGCCACYTTAACTGACTCTTCTAGGTCTGTGAACAATTCTGGACCTTCAGGAAACTCCTTGTAGAATTCTATGGTCTCTGAATTTTTAACATAACATGTTTATAGAAAAATCGGTTTTTCCATTTTGACTGTTTCTAACATTCCCATTTGCAAATAATTTGTAGAACTAGGAACAAAACCAAGATTTTGTTCCTAATCCTGATCTACCTCTAGAAAAGAYGTAGAAACATTGAATTGAAATCAGAATTTTTGAAGTAGTAGGATTTTTTATTATTTTTATTTATTAACCCATACTGTGCTGTAGCTCCAGTTTTTATGTTCCTCCAAACATTTAGCATGTATTGTTCCTAGCCAACAACTAGTATGATTATAATCTTCAAATCTATGAGCTTGCACTTTGCCTATATAAATACATATTACAATTATGTTATAAGGTTTGGCCAGGATCCCCCACAACTTAAAATTCCTAAGATATGAGAAATATATTCAGAATGTATGTCAGGGAAAGTTAAGGTTCTTTCCTTTTAAATTATTTTGGTTGCAGATTTTCCAAGAAAACAAGCTCAACAAGAGACAATTTAACAATACCATTCTGCCTAGCAATAGATGCTTCAAATGCTTTTGGTTATTGTTCATTCATTTTAAATGTTATTGTAATAWTTTTTTTCAGTAAAAACAACTACCCAAAGGTGGGCAATGGAACTAAAATATGGAAAGCTAGAGGTTAAGATTTGGGGACTAACTAAAGTGTTATCTATATGTAATGCTAATAACTGCTCAGATCATTCAAGGATATGAAGGTACACAAATAAGAAAGAAAAAAGATGCAAAAGTGTGTGAAGAGAGAAGAGAAACTGCCTTAGAATAGAACTTTCTATATGTAAAGGAGCTATGAAATGCAAGTGTATTTGTCACCAATATTTTATTATATTTCTCTGTATGGAATATATACTTATGTGTTTATACACACACACACACACACACACCCTGGTTCACTGCAATATTGAAATTAAGTCAACGTCCCAGTGCTGGACTATGTGGAACTTTTATAACTCTCAGACTTATTACAATCATATGATATTTTCCCCTTCAATGACTTTCACAATTATGAGACACCAYGAAGCAAGGAAAACCTAACCAAAAGTGGTGATGCTATATGTAAATCAAAACACTCCTTCAGATTCCCTCTGTGCTTCTCTGAAATCTCTAATCTTCGAATAATCAAGAGAATAATCTTGGTATAAGAGATTCAAACATTCACAGAATTAAATTGCATAATATTACTGTGATTGAGTGGATGTGGAGCAAAAAGGCTATAATCATTCCATTTCAAATTTGCATCTCACTTTCAGTGCAGCCAGTCATTTAAACATAACTAGCTGGATATGCAGCATCCAAATTTCTGCTACAAGTGATTTCCATTAATGATGGTGCCAAAAAGGCAAGTCTAATGAGAAAGTTATTCTCTCATTTAGGATATGTAATGTTAGGTTTTTCACATCACAAATATTTAACGTAGATATAAAACTATGCTTTGTTTTATTATGTTTTGTTTTTTTCTAATTACTTGCTTTGCACACTGAGTATTAAACCATGTTCTTTCCATTTCTTGAATCTCTGTATTTAATGAGGAATAAGATTTAATAAAATAGTTTAATTTTAAAATAGTTTTTCTTGGGGGAAACAAAGTTCTGATGAGACACTTAGGCTTTCTACAAAAAGAAAGAGGAAAATTAAGCATTTCAGAATAGACTCCAGAAAGGGTAGCACACTGGGCAGAGGACCAGTCTGAACAGTACTTTTGAAACACTCATGTGCAAATAAACAGCTGACCAAGCATTTCAGGAGAGTACTTTTGCTTTCAAAAGCTCCAGATGGGTATATACAAGCTATGTTAGGCATTTCTAACTATTCTTTTAAATGGTTGAGTGGGGCTTATTCTTCTGGGRAAAAAAAAAAAGAAAAAAAAGAAAGAAGGGAGGAGAAAAGAGGGAGGTGTAGTAGTACTTTTCTCTTATACTTTGGCTAGAAAGTGTCCCTCRTTTGGATTCAAAATTCTCCTCAGCAAGAAGATTCAAAGCCATAATACTCTCCTCTTTAGTTGGTAGCAATGAGCTTTAATGAGCAATGAATATTTGCACGGTTATATCCCATTTCCTTGTCCATCTACTCTGTCAGCATTGAAATTCATGAGGCAAGTGAAGGAGGACAGGGTGTCGTAAACTAGTGGCCAGGACATGAAAAGGACTGCAGGATTTCCTGGGCTTTAAATTAATTCGATGACCGGGACTCTTGTTCTCAGATGGATGCTCAACTAAGAACAGCAAATCCATCTAACTTCCCCAAAAAGTCTCCTCATTTTTTTCTTCACAGCAGTGAAATGCAGTCAGAATAAGCAAAGAGCACCCTTCCACATTCCTATTTTATTTCTGTTCCCTCAAATAACCTAGTTTCGTTGTTACATGCTTCTCCTGGGAGGTAGGTGGTGTGGGTTTGAATCCCTTGGGCAAAAGAGAGGACTCGATCCAGATTACCTATTTCCTGGTTGAATGCTTGGATCTCTGTGGCTACTACCTCCTCCCCTAGATGTGGTTAGAAAATAAGCAGCCACAACAACATCTTTGTGAGGTCCTGTCAGCCTGTGTCAGGGCCCAAAGGAGCCTGGCAGAAGAGCACCTGGTTTCTGGCTCTTCCTCACGCTTAGAGAGGAGATAAGCATCGAGCTGCTGGGGCTGGGGAAGCCCTGGGCATGCACTGAAACAAAATGTTAAGAGTTTAGAGAACTTCAAAATCAAACAGGGAGGAACCAGCAGATCTTAGCAGCCTTCAGGGTTAGGCACCGGTTGAGTGGGAATACAAGGGGATTTTTTTGATTTAATCATTTCAGACCCACCTGTATCCCACTWAGGTCCTTTATTAAATCTAATTGAAAGATCTTATGAATCAAATCAGGCTGTTGAATATGTGTGCAGTTCAACAGTCAGATGACATATGTGTAACCGGTTGGCTTGGGTTAATCTACTTAGCATGTAATTCTGTTCTTGAAAAAAGGAATTTTTAGATAAACATATTTCTATAGGACTGTATTTCCATTTTAAGAAAAATAATTGAAGTATAKCAATTAATTCATTCATATTAGAAATATGGCTCAGACAAGTAGGAAAAAGATTGGCATGTTATCTGAATGCTTTTGAAAATTTTATTTCTAATGCCTTATCCATCAGACCATCTTTTGAAAGACTTTCACTGCTGTTGTTATTTGAACACAACTTATAAGTTATTATCTACGATATACTCACATATATGTATCCATATATGTTAGGATATTAGTATATCCAATAGGTATACACTTAAAAATAATAATAAGAATAAGACAACAGCACAACATTTCACAACTTCCCCAAAATGAAATTTCAAAATTATTTCTGTGTTGGAGTTATTCAAACATCCAAAATGTGTTTTGAACAAACACTGAGGGCTATATATTATTCAAAATCTAATTTAAAAATTAATTAAAAAAATTTAAAGATGAGCAAAAATTGAAATACCGTACTCTGAGCTGTTACATCGCATTTTCACAAATTATATCTTATCAAACTAAAATATGTTGCTTTTCTGACAAAGCAATGTTAACTTGGAGATTTTTAACTTGCTGTAGACACAAATGCTTCTAGATATCTACTGGAATTAGGAGTAATGAAAACTAGAATTATTGGTTTTGAGTTTGTGGGATATGCCATTCTGTCAGACTGCAGAACTGTGTCCTGTACTTGGTGGGCTCRTTCAAATTTAATATCTGAATATGTAGACTTGAAGCCTATGAGAACTCTCTCTCAGCCTTTGTTCTTTCTTTATCATTATTTTAATTCCCAGGGAGAAAAAAAGAAATTATGAAAAATGAATGATATTACCTTTTCCTGTCAAATCTTTGTACATTCTGCTTTATTCTTTATTTTTATACCGAATATATGATAATGCCTCTGTTACTGTTTCAGTCATTCCTTTTTCCTATATTATGGCATAGCAGACATAAATGAAAAAAGCAGTCTTTTTATTGCTAATAGAAGTGCACCTACTTTCTTTTTCTGTAAATACAATTCTTAGAAACATATCTTAGAAAATTAATGTGATTGGCAGTACAGGGTTTTTTTTGAAACCTATTCTTCTTTTTTTTTTTTTTTTTTTTTTTTTTTCCCCGCCAGAATTATCATTCTGCATTATCACTGCAATGCACTGAGAACCTCCAGCAGTCTGAATCAATATTTCAGTCCATCTCATTTAAATCCACGCACTCACTGCTGCTGGGTGGCTATAACACATAGGAGCCATCACATGCTTTCCTGTTGCTAGGGGCAACGGTGCAGAGGCCAAGAGCTGGTCCATGCACATCACATGGCRTGCTGCAATGTGCAACGGCTTTGGATGGCTGCTTTTTGAACTGCCTAAGCTGATATTCAGATCACACAATTTCCCAAGAATTGTGCTGGTGCTCATCAGAAATAAAATTATTTGTTMCTTATTTCCTTATTTCTATAAGTATGTTCCTTATTTCTGTAATAAGCTTACCTAAAAGCTGCCTCAAAGCACATACCTGACTTTTTCTCCCACAAGGAAAGGACAACCAGCTAAGCAAAATATGTTCTATTTTGACCCCTATCAATCATGCTCTAAAGGTATCTCAGATTTGGAAATTATATTTTTTTGGAATAATGCATCAGAAATACCGGCAGCTAAAGACCAGTTATTAGGCAATGGTGTTATAGCTTGGGTAGTACTGTGTTATTTCTCTGAGCTATGTTATCTGGATAATTGCTTCAGGTCATGAGTGGAAACAAATTTGTCGGTGTTATTTTACTGTTAACTGGCTACATGTCCACAGTGCTGTAGTTTTCATGACTGTCACAGTTTGCTCAGGGGAGGCTTAGGACTTGAATAGCAAGGGTATTGCAGGTCAAGCATGCTGTGCATTGGCAAAAATACAAGACAGCTCTAAAATGAACCTCTACCACTATAAAGACAGTTACAGAGAATATCATTGAAAAAAAAATCTATTTTTCTGATTTACATGCTTACTTTCTATACCGAGCCATGTGCACATAAGTAAAAAGCAGCAACTAGATAAACCGACAAATACATTCTTACTGTTTCTTCTGTTAATGTCAGTTCACTGGAAATGTTTTGTTCAAAATATCTTCAGGTTCACAAACTTTCAGCAAATTCAGCGCAACGTTCTGATGGAAATCTCAGAGAGTTCTGTTCCTGTCAGGTGACTTCTGGTATGGGGGTCCCAGGATGTCTGACTCCTCTTCTCTAGGGCAAAAAGGACTTGTGGGTCTATCTCAGAACTTGTGATCAAAGGAGCTGCTCGTACTTAAGTTGTGATGTCTTGATTAGGAGACTAATCTAGTCTAGGAGACTAGATTTGAGAGTGCTGGAAACCCTTAGAAAAATGTAAGAATTAGAAATCTTTCCTTTTTTTCTTTACTTTTTAAAAATTTTATTCTGAGAAATTTAAACATCTTCTGAATTAGAAAATATGTTTTTYGTGAGAATATGTTAATCAAATCAGCTAAATTACCAAGCACAACTCATCAAATCTAATAATTACCACAAAGTAGCCCTTTACATTCCAGGTTATTAACCTATCTCTTTCACAAATGCCTGGGTTGAAATATCAATATGGAGTTGAGTCTATTCTTGACAGGTACACGACATATTGTACATGGTGTGCCCATGGCAGAAAAATCAGAGAAGACTTGTTAYCACACTGAAATGTTAATGCCATCTTATTTCACACATTTTAAAAATGTACCTCACCTATTTTTTTCTTATACAGTTGAACTCTACAGGATATGTATATTTGTCCAGAGGGAAAAATGTAGAGAGTAGTGGTATTTTTTTCACTTCAAGACAAATGTGGGAAAATGTTAAATAGTTTCAGAGACTCTGAATTAAGCCATAACCCTGGACTTGAAAAGAAACAGCTGATGAAAATCATTGGTCTCTCTAAAACACAGGAACTCTGTGGGTTAAGTCTGTGTCTTTTTAATCATTCCTGCAACATGCCAGGGCACATGAAAGTGATTTTTCTCTATTACATTCACTTTCACTCAGCAAATGTACAATAAAAGAGAACATAAAGTAGAAAGTAAATCTCAGCCTGTAATTAACCACCCACAATGAACTGTACGTTATTAGAAGTCCATTTTTTTTCTGGCAGTTCTTTGATGTTTGATTTTATAGAACTTTCCTTATCAAGATACTCAGTTGATGAAGAATCTAGGTTAATATTTTCAAAGCACTTAGAATACAACTTTTATAATCCCAGTTAACGAAATTACTTGGATTCTAGGTGAGAGAGGAGAAATGGCAGGTTCTAAATTATATTTATTTCAGTAGGATATTTACTTCTTATTCTAAACCATTTTACATACATTGCCAGTACCAATGAGTTGTAAAATTTATGGGAAAGTAAGATGTACAGTGAAAGATGAAAAATACTATAGGAACTGACACTTATTCTCTCACACTATTGAATGTTCTTCACATAATCAAATAATTAGGATATCTGATAAGGGAACTTGTTTGTTTCTTGAAGGGTTTTCTGCAGATCCTATTACTATGGTGCATAAGTAGGCACAGATATATCCAATTAGTACAGTAAATATGAGATGGACTTCCTTAAGAAAGCTGGATTTTGGTCTCCTGAGATTCTAAAAAGCTGGCATATACATTTAGCTGCTTTACGTTTATTTTTTTTAAGCACTATGGAAAAGACTTATCAAAGAATTTAATTATTTGAATGTGCTGTGGAAAATCCTACACCTTATGTTTAGAAGTATAAGAATTATTTGTCCAAGTGACAAGAATTTTGTTCTGTGTTCATTGTAGTTAGCCATATTTCCCTCTTGCCTTGATGGATCATAGAGGAAGATGTAGTCATTGATGTCGCTGGGTCCTGTCTAAACGTGACTGAAAAATACCGATAAAATGCTCATAATTTACAACTCATAGCCTTGTAGTAAAGGTGTTTAACCAAGAAACGGGAGTCTCATGCTTAAGTGTCTATTTTATGATTTGAAGCAAGGACATGAACCTGTATTTCTTATATCCTAAGACTCTGTAATCAGTCTCCTTCTCAAGGCAACTGAGAATACAGGGAGATAAATTGCATTGTCTGAATGAAGAAAAATAGGATTCAGTCTATTCTTGACAGGTACATGACATATTGTACATGGTGTGCCCATGGCAGAAAAATCAGAGAAGACTTGTTACCACACTGAAATGTTAATGCCATCTTATTTCACACATTTTAAAAATGTACCTCACCTATTTTTTTCTTATACAGTWGAACTCTACAGGATATGTAYATTTGTCCAGAGGGAAAAATGTAGAGAGTAGTGGTATTATGGTGGTATGGAGTCATACTCTCCATAGCCAGGACAAGTGTTATAAAAAGTAAATCAATATGGGGAGAGAGGAAAGTACTCTCTTATTCTTTATCTACATCTCATTGTCCTCGTCCTCCCCCCTCAAAAAAAAAAAAAAAAAAAAAAAAAAGAGAGAGAGAGAGAGAGAGAGATCTCATTCCATTCTGAAATCTTAATGTTCTGCAGAACTGAAAGTGTATTTTCTGGAGCTATAAACTTGATATGTTATTCTGTTTGTTAGGAAGGAATATTTGTTAAGATTTGTTAGGCTAAGGAATACAAGTTCTTGAATGGTGAATGGGAAGTGATCATGAGCTGATGGATGAATTAGAGCTGCAAGGAAGTCCTAGTGACTTATTAGTGTCCCATTCCACCCCACTGGAACTCTGCCCAGCTCCACCTGGAGCAAGAGAAATAACAGCATATAGTAATGTATGTATGTATGTACTGTATGTAGTAATTGTCTCCAGACTACATTACTGGAGACAACAAGCATGTGGAAGAGATGAAGATTTTCACATCAAAATGGTATCTTCTTAATGGAAGTCCATGGAAAAAAAATAATTAAGATTTTTCTCCTCAGATTATGTAAAATCCTGATTTTGAGATCTGTGTGGGACATTTGCTCTATTCCAAAGTAATAGAAGTTTATTCTAGCTCTAAGAGTTTTTATGTTCAAAGTTGAAGCAATAAAAATAYAAACCACCTTACAGGAGTATGAGTATTTTTTTGACAAAGCAAGGTTCATGAAAATAGGCTACTAACAATGTCAGACTAATGGCAACAGGGAGACTGAACACAGATGAAACATTACACATACTAAATTAAAACTAACACTCTACCCTATCAGCTCTATAAAAATTGCTTGTTATTTCCCAAACAATTTTCTGTTCTTGTAAGCCTGTAGAAAATTGTGTGCAAGAAAAAAACTGAAAAAAGGCCCATAAAACAATGTTCTCTGGTAAAAATGAAAATGAATAAGTATATCCAGCTTTTTCATTCTAAGAAAAATCATCTGAAACATCACTAATAAAATAAAAAGGTAATTTAAAAAGATGCAGACTTAAAAAACGCATTTTCACTGGTATTATTTTTAATGAAGAGGAGCTCAGTACTGAAATCACTGGATGTTTTGCTTTTGATTCTATCAAGGGAAGGAGTTTTCCCTAATTTTTAATATATTACTTTTACTTGTTGCTACCGTTTTCATATTGATTCATATCTTCTATGTTTTGATTCACTTTATAGCGGATCTGGGATTCTGTATGAACAATCAAAGATAAAATGTCTTGAGGCTTCAGATTTCGATCTGTGGTCATTAGCTACACAAGCTACAAATTTTTCATCCTACCCCACAGCATAAGAAAATCTCTTAGAGTTGTTGCTAGGGACAGATTTAATTATGCTACAGTTTCACAAAAGTCTGAGTATATGAGCACTGAGTGGACATGAAGTGTCAGGGTCCATTTGGAAATGTTTTGACTGCCAAGGGCAAGATCCTAGATCAAAGGAAAGAGTCAAAACTCTTTATCTCTGTATGAAAAGCTCATGCAGTCCAAGTCTCCTGGCAGACCTGATCAAATTATTATCCAGTATTACTTTTGCTATTTCTGCTTATAGGAAAAAAAAATGAGACTTGTCTATGAATGTTTTAATGGGAAAGATAAAGAGATTCCTAAGAAAATCCTATAGCTAGTGGATGAAAGAACATATTTTTCCTAATTCTAACCTCTTTGAACACTATGGGTTTAAATTTTACAGTACAATTTAAGTTCCTGGTGAATTCATGAGATTCCATCAAATTTTGCCTGTATACTCCAAGTCTAGATAGCGCAAACAAAAAAAAACTTCCTATTGACTCAAGTGGTTTCACTTGGTAGTTGAGTTTTGGGACAGAACAATAGGTCTTTTCTTCAGCTGTTGCTTTCAGTATAAATGAGCAGCAAGCTCAATAAGCATGAAGATCTCAGTCGGCTGAACTATTTTTATGTAATCTAGTGTAATTTGTTTTAGAAGGCTTCTTTAGAGACACAAAAGACAAAAGAAGTTTGTTTTAAGAGAAGGGGGAAAAAGGTTTCCARACCCTTTTCCTTCCTTCCCCTATGAATCCATAAGAGAAGGAGGGAGAAGGAATACACATGTATACCTTACCCACTGCATTCCTTTCTCCTGAGCGATAAAAAAGCCTTCAAAATGAGAAGACAAATACATATACAGATGAAAATTTCTTGGAATATATTCTTATTTCTTTCCCCTAAATCAGAAAATCCTAGCCCTTGCTCGGCTGACATAAACAGATTTTTGGATGCCTCAGTTTGTTTTGAAAAATGTTTGGGTTCCCCCAAATTAAAAATAGGTTCTGAAAACCAATGACTTTAGTCTCTATTCTACAAATAGAAAACGTTAAATTCTAACTGGTTCTGAAAATCAGTTTGAATCTAATTATTCAGAAACAGTTTTTTGTAGAAGAGTGTAAGGCAACAGAAAAAATAAACAAAATGATTGATYGGTAGCTTGGCTGAGGCTAGGAAAAGGCAAGTATTTTATAAAATATTTGTTTCATAGAAAGCCTATGTATGTGAAGGTGACTGTTCTCTTCACCCTGTAAAAAGTCCAAATGATCTTTCACTATTAGTGGAAGTTCTCTGAGCTCATTCTTTGCTTCAGATAATAATTAATTATTTTGCTGAGGGAAGAAAAAGCAAGTGTTTATTTTACCCTTGCTGTACTAACAAGATATATCTGATATGTCCTCTGTGTACTTTTATAATTGCACTATTGATGCATTTGTTTTCTCTTGAGTGAAAAGCATAGACAGTCATTAAATTATCTCAGCCTTCATGCCCAAATCTTTTCAATAATCCCTTATTATCAACTTTCTCAGTGTTTAAAMAACATTAAAATCTGACAGAAATAATAAAATGAATTATTTCAAGTTAAATTTGAAAACAAAACATGATATTCCAACACAACACACTCATTTATCTCATAAAATAGACTGGTTCTATTTCCCATGAAGCCAGTGGGAATTTTGTCATTTGAGTTCAGTGGSAGTGGGACAGGACCAAAAGATAGTCTAATTCCCTGGGAATACTTCAGAATGTAGTTTTCCTAACAAGTTTTCCCATATAGCCTTTGGGATTTGACTTTTTCACATGGCCAACATTTACTATAATTGGTGYAAACAGAAGTTTAACTTTACTGGGTCTCTGTGTTCATCATACTGTGCTCATCGCTCAAGAAAGRCGCAGCATGTAAGATTAGATGTACCCCCTCAGGCATCTGCAAGCGACTGTCCAGATATCATTTCTATTAGTTTTGTATACTGGTTGCATGAAAACAATTGTGTCTTTTGGCTCTGTGCTTGCTGCTTTTCACACAGAGCCATACACAATGATCRGGTTCAACAGCTGGGATACCAGACTGAAAATCAATAGTTTCCATATTTTTACCTGATTGAGCTTCAGTTTAAAAATATCATTGGTCAAATGAATGTAGCTGCTGACTGATCTCCTCTGACCTAATTCCAGGATTGCTAGAGCTGCCTGTTTCTTCCCTTGTTTCCTTCTCTCTCCCTCAACATRCTTGTTTCTGATTCACACAGCACAGTAGTACTTTGACAGAGTTGAGTTAATACATCTGCTTGGACCTGTACGAGATTCTCCAGAGACACCAAAGTGCATTTGCAGTGCAATAAGATCATTCCTCCACCCAGCCCCCTGATTAGGTCAGGTGACAGTACAGAGCATATGGAAAAAGCAGTTTGTGTTGTTGCCAGCTTCTTCTGTAAGTTATACTCCCCTTTTGAYGCTAAGACACTAAGTACTGCAAAGGTACTACAGCTGTCCAGTCCTGGAGATGYTATGTGAACTGAATCTCAGATGTGAAGAGTGGAGAATGGAAAGTCAGAAACGGAAGCTGAAAATGGATGCACTGCTTTTCAACAAGGACATTTGGAAAGAATAATTTAGACTGATTCCCAATGACTTTTCTGTTGTATAAAGTCTTAGAGGTTGTTAAGAAAAGAAGATAATTTTGAAAAAGTACTTAGGCATGAAACTGCAAGCTTTTGTGGAGCTAACAAGTACTTAATTGCTATTTTTTTCTGACACATTTATTATTATTTGTAGAATAGTACTTTTGGGTTCTGAATAAAGGCTGTCACACATTGCATGAAGTTGTCTGACAAAAACAGTAGTTCTGACCCTGCTAAACCTTTGTGCAAAGCTATTCCGGTTATGTAATCACAAGCTCACATCTTCATTAGAGATAATTTGTGACAATTAACACTATAGTGGAAGTGGTTGTGGTAACTGTTTTAATTCATCTTCTTAGAAATGAGGAAGGGCTGGCTTCATGTATAAAATAATAATARTAATAGCTGCTTAGGACAGTAGACTGCAAAGGGCAAGAAAACTCTGTGGCCCTGTTGCCCATGCTGCTTATGCTGTGTTTCTTGGAAATTCACATTTGCTGGCACTACAGGAGAAGCTGGGAGGTGATGCCACTGAGGGAACCTACTGGAGCTGAGCAGGGGTCTCCCAGTGGCCATTCGCTCCAACTGCCCTCTGCTTCAATGGCAGTACCTGCTCTATCACTTTTCCTTTTACCTTGCCTTCCCATGATCTGAGCAGTTTCACCCTGGTCAAGCCCATGCCTCTCATTTTTAAGGTGATAAAGTTCTGTTTTGCCACACTGCTGAGCAGCCTTGGGATGATTCAAGCTTCATAAACTTCTATAGAGTTGTTTAGTTAGAGAATCTGTTACTGTTGCTAAAGTTATGATGTAGTAGTCACTTGATTTTTGATCACTTTCTTCTTAAATGCTATAATTTGCCTTGATTTTGTCTTACAAATTTAGGAATTTGCTAGTAAAATAATATTGACATATAAACGTATCTAGAACTTTCAAGACTGAAGTGAAAACCTTAATCTGTAGTTAAAAATGRGTAAGCAGGTGACAAATATCCTTTGACAGATGCATATGCACACACCAGATCAGATTATAAATTAGTCTCCAAAAGGGATTTTTTTCGTGGTTATGTCTGAGCTGCTCAGGCTGTACTAGGAGACCTGACAGAAATAGTTTATATTACTTAAGTATTAAGTAATAACCTTATGATACAAATGGATTTAATTTTCATTAACTGAAAATCACTTCTTAAAAGGGGCAGTTTAAAATTTCTTAGAAGATCTGGCCTTTGGTTACAAAAAAAGACTAATTATGTACTGTGGGTACTATTACACTATTTATGTTATGCCTCTATAAT
>NW_028186299.1:1362971-1544148 GCF_003343005.1 Rhea americana
TTTTTTTTTTTTTTTTTTCTCATGGCAGCTGAATCACCAGTGACAGAAACTTCCTTGTACAGTATGGAGGCTCTCATGACTTTGTCCAGGATACAGGCCTAAAAACTTGTCCTAGGCTGAGCAACTGTGCCTTGCTGCTGGGTGGCCTTTCATAGGCAGTGTCACTGGATGATAGGCATCAGTAGGCTTTAGATAGAAGAATAATATTCAGCTATAAATATTAGCAGAAAATAAAAAAACAGAGCCTGTCAGAAAATTAGACATGGGTGATTTAATGGCTGTATTATCTGTGCTTTGTGATGCTGGAAGTGGCTCTGCTTCACCTAGAAATAGCAAAAACACTAAAAATGTTCACAGTTCTACATTTGCCTTAAATACAAATAGTCCTGTTGCTGAAAATTAAACAGTAAGATACTGATCGAAAAATTGTAGTTCTATATCTTCCAAATCTRTTCTGCAGAGTATAATTTTTACGTTGTTCATTCTCCCGAGATTAGTAAAATATCTCATATGTTCTACCTTTCTGTATGGTTGTAAAAGATAAATACTTCAAAAGGACTCATAGRAACATATGAGAGAGTTCAAATTGTGGTTGAACTTCATGTGAATATCCACACTGCAAATAACGAATTATTAAGATGACCTTAGGAGAACATTTTAAAAACTCTGTTCTTGACTGATGTCTTTCTGTGGACATGGTGTGTCAGAATGATTATCTCATTTTGTTGCTAGGAAAAATGGAAGAAAAAATATTAAAGACCAGTATGACAGAAACACAATTCAAAACGCTCAGAAGAGGACAGACATTTTATGTTCATCTTATGACCCCAAATGATCAAAAATGTAATAGATACCTTTGAAATGTCCCATAGAAAGAGTTGTTGTAAACGTATTTTGTAGAATAGTTTATAGCKTATGCTGTAAATATATGCTCAGTTCAGCAAATGTAAAGATGCACACATTTTTGGCAATCAATTCATTTCAACCAGTTACACTATTTATCTTTAAAAACAAGAACCTTCTAAATTACATTAAGTGCACTTAATCAGGACTATAAACAGATGATATATTAAACCAACAACTTTGTGGAAACCATTTCTGAAACAAAAGTTCCATTATTTCTACTTCCAGTGCAGAGACTATAAGACACTTTACACCTCCTTGCATCAGATCAGATCTGGGAGAATRAGTATTAGCCAATAACCAAACTATGAGGGTACTGAAACTTGCTTAGCTCTGATATGAACAACACAAATAAATACTTGGTCCCCTTTTCACTACTCAACGTGTGAAGATGCAGAAGTGCTACACAAGCCAAGTTTTATGTGACTGAACATCAGTGAGATATKTAGATGTGACCTTGAATAAAACAGCAGAGAGGACTTCTCTAACTGCAGCTTATCTAGAGTTGAAACTAGCCAGCTGAGGTGCTGCTGGCAGTGCAACCACCTTAGAGCTGAGCTTAGTGTAGGCTGGATATTCATTCTGCTTCTTAGATTTTCAGTACATGCTGGTTTGTTACTTCTCCAGTTAGCTAGCTAGTTACTCAGTAGGGATTAAACAAGTTTAAATTAAAAGGGAGAATAATTAGAGATATATTGAAGATATCTTGCCATTTCTTTTTATTATGCAGATGATGACTGTAAGGTCTGGGAATTAGGGCTGGAATTCAGTACCGAAAAATTTGCTCATATTGTCACTCAGTAGCTCAAGGCTAAGCTACACCCCYGAATCCCCAGCTGCACACTGGATCAAGTTCAGGATAAGTGTCCGAGTATCTGTACTGAAGACACCTTATGGGCTACTGGTTAGAAGAATCACCTTTCAGGTGGAAGATGTGGTTTGACTCACTTCTAGGTTGAATGGGGCCTATAAGCCAGGTCTCTCACTTTGCTAGTAAGTGGCCTACCTTCTGATTACTGGACCACAAAGTAATCATAGTTATAGTCCTTCCTCAGTATCAGACAAAGCAAACAAGATCTCCAGCAGCTAAATGTTCCTACCACTAAGAACAACTTCTTCAGTGAAATAAGGAAGTGCCTGGTTTATCAAAACTCCTGCCGCCCATGAATCTTCACAGGGTTTATATTTCTCTACCTACTATGTATAAATACAAGTAGCTCAGTGCACTAGATCCCCACACACCTTTGAGGCTAGCCAGCAAAACTCTGAGGAAAGTAGTGCTTAACTGACACAACCTCAATAGGAGAGCAATATGTTCTTAAATTCATCATTCTGTACTTGCACAATGCATTAGAAAACTGTGAGGACATGAGAGCTGAACTATTGAAGCAAAGATCTGCATACACATTACAGCAAATCACCTTCGTATAATTTTGGCTTGTACCTTTACAACTATTGCTATAACAGTTCCTCAAATGAAGTACCTGGGACATTGAAAGCCTGCTTAAATCTTGACTGCTCCTGGATTTTTGCAACTGCAAAAAATAAGCAAACAAACCAACCCCACGATCTAAAAGTTGTAACAACTAATGTTTACTTCCCTGCCAAAGTTCCTATCAAAAACACAGTTTGAGATAGGACAAGCCGTCTGTACCATGATGTTTCTGAAAGGAAGAAAAAAGAAAGAGCTTAACAAAATGGACACTTGTTAATGGGTTGTTAGTGTGATAGAAAACTTCTCTTTCCTCAGAAATTGAGTCTTCTTTTTAGTACTCTAAACAAAATGATGATTACTTACAAGTGTGCAATGAGATGATTAGGTTATCTAATGCATTTATTTGTTTTGCAGTTCAGGTGGATTTGTTTTTTTCTAAGAGGAAGTGTGATGAGAGAGTCCTATCTCTATATATATCTTTTTAGTTACTCAGAGAAGTGAGGAATGAAAAAAGCACACCCGCTTGCCATCTTGACCTCAAGGAATCAAACAATGGAATGAAATTTCTATCATAATGCTGAGCTAGTTCAAAAGTGTATATTTTCCTACATTATACCAACAAGTACAGCTGCAACTTGTCAAGAGCTATAGACAAGTTAAGATGCTGAAAATTATATTCAATTAGAAATGCATAACAGTAGAAGTATTTAATTATTTTGGCAGGCAAATTTTCCRGAACATGTAGCTTCATGAACTGGTAAAGTATTGTAATTAATCCCAATTATCTTTTCTATCTTTAATACACACATTAGTCCACAGATCTGTGTAAATGATCTGGAGATGTCACTTACCAGACAGTTGCTACCTAAAGTGAGTGACTTCTGAATATGACTTCATAATACATTATTTCCTAAAAGAAAAATGTAACAAAATCAGAGAAAATGCAGCCACAGTGCCACCCTGGCACTGAACAACTGTTCTTGCTGTGGAGTCACTAAAGAAACGATTCGACAAGTTCAGGATTATGGGGAAGAATTCAAACTGGTTAAGTTAAATTGGGTTTTGAAATCACTCAACTGCCTGTTACAGCATGCCTCAAGCACACCCTGCTATGCATTGCTGTTCTTCGCTAGTCTGGAAAGCAAACTTTCCAGAGTATTGCTCCATGTTAGTTTTTGTTTCCCTAGAATAGCATTCCCTGGCTTGGACCTTTAAGTTTCCGTACCTGAGTGGGGTGGGAAAAAAACAATTCCTGCTATTTTAGTTCCTAGTTTTACACCAGACAAATGAGTAAGAACAGCAAACATTTGAAAAATAGTGATGAGAACAAAAAATAAGATAAAGTGAAATAGAATAGAATATTTATCTTGAAACAAAATAGACATCTGTGCTGCACAATTTATCCAGGTGTGCCTCAATTTGCAACTGACTTGCAACTGACTTTGTGAAGAGAGGTTGCTCTCAGAATTTCTTCAGAATATAAATATTGCTCAAAGCAGTATTGAAAAGTATTACAAAGCAGTAATGAAAAATTAAAACAAAAAATCAAAACATTAGGCCAACAACCCTAAGCAAATCTTTTCCAAACTTAAACTAACAAAATGCTTGTAGCTTTGCAATGGTGTATTCTGTAATGGCAGATCTACAGAACAGCCTCAAGTGTGTGTCAAATGCATATTATAAATCAAGATTTCTTGTTAGAATAAGAAAAGTTTCCTTGTGGAAACTCTGGATGAGGTCTCATGAATATTTGTTCAAAAGATCTCCTGAAAAAATGAATTAAATTTTCTTCATTCTTCATTGCAAACCAAATTGAAATGCATCCGAATTAATTCCAAATTGAAGTGTACAAGAAACTCAGGTGATCCTTAAAAATGCMGAAGGAAACTAGAACAGTTTGTCAGTTTTTAAAAATGTATGTACCTACTTGCATACATGTCTGCATGAACACTTGCAGATGTTAGAAGAACTATTAGGAAAACTAACTAACTCTACATACTGACCTGTCCCTTGCCAGGACATTTTACTGCACACCTTATAAACCAGACCCATTTAGGTATGAACCTCAAGAAATCCAGAACTGCAGGTATTTCAAAATATTTTATATGTCTTCAAACTGCTTCTTTCCATGAGTAACCAAAGAGCCTACAGCAGAACTTGCTGCAGGCTAATATATAATTCAGTATGAKTCATGGAGGCATAGCAAAGGAATAAGCATTTCATGGATGAATGATCACAACTTTTATTTTGTTCTAATTCAAAATACTTATATACACTTTTATTTTATGTAAGCTGAAATTTAAAATGGCATCTACATATCAATATTAGAAATATTTAGCATATAAATAGGARTGTAAGAWAATTTTAATCTTATGAGTAAAACTGTGGCATTAGAGGGGATTATGATTTCTTGTATCCTCTTCAGGCTCAGGCACACTTTTAACTTAGAAACAAATGRTATCTTGATACACATGCACCTCTGTCTCAGGAGAAGAACTGTGTGTGATATATAGTCCACAAGCAAACATTCGGATGAATCTACAGACCAGTATACCCTGTAAGTAACAGAATAAGGTGAGGAATAGATAAGTTCTTTTTATAATAGACAAAACAGAAGTTAGAAGTCCAAAGGAAACAGTTAATGTGATCAGAAAAATACACTAATCGTGTTTTATTTTAGTCTATGTAAGTGATCATTAAATTCAATTCATTCCTTGAAAATGAACATTTTTAGTATATCATATTTTTTAAGAGAAAATTACAGGTCTTTGGGTTTTTTTTTCCACTGAAGATACCTATTTCAGATCTTAAGCTGTGTTTTCCCCCAGTATTTTCAATAGAAATATTTTAAGTACTTTATATTTTATGTTTATAGAGAGTTCAGTTAACCTCATTCTTGGCCACATTCATACAAAAAAGATTTTGCAAATCCTAAAATTTCTTAATTCTTTTTCATTGATAGAAGGTTCCCTAAAGTTGCCTTGTACAGGAAGTTAAAGATTGTCCAAGGCAAATAACTGAAAATGTCTCCAATTAAAATACTAATTCTTGTAGGGTGTTAAAAACACTGTAACAGAGAGCAATCCTAAGGTTAGCCTATGGTATACTGRAGACAAATTGACTTCCATTTTCCTTGAAGAATCAAGAAACATTAAAGACGTAAGCTAAAGTACATCAGCTGTGTTGGTGGATGTTTAAGTGACCCAGGCAGAATGCCTTTATTATGCTTTCGTGAAGGAGGGGCTGAAAAATAGTCTATTGTAATAGCTCTATTGTAATAGCTAAATGAATAGACACCAAGAGTGGGAATAAYCCCCCTAGACATACCCAGTACCTCTGCTCTCCTTATCCATACTAGGGAAACTAGTACATCACAGGAACTGTTCATATCCCTGGGGGACAGAAAACTTTTGCTCTAMGTTGACTATTTCTCTCATCTGATTCCAAAAGAACTAACTAGCTGTCAGTGCCTATGCTGTAGCCAACGAAATTCAGCTGCGAGAACCCCATCAGAGGCAGTTTTTTGTTTTTCGTTTTTTGTTTTTTTTGTATCCTAGTCAACACCAAGCTCCACAATTATCATTTTTCAAGAGTAAAAGCTCTATTCTGAGTTCACAGATTATTTCAACAAAGGGATGCATAAAAGGAGCTTGTTAGTTTTACCCTGGAGGAGCAGGCTCCCAAAAGGTCTATTGGGGTCAGTTCTATATGTCAGAGAGGTGGTGGAAACAAGTCATTTCTTGAAATTTGGTTGTTAGCAAACTAAGCACATATTTCAAATTAAATGCAGCATAGTACTTATGTTAATGTCTAGTTATATATGTTAAAAAATGAAAATATAATGCACATTGCATGAATAATTACCTACATAGCTATACAAACAGTTATACACAAGCACTTGTTTACATTCCCATCCATAGAATTATTTTAATTATAAAAAGATAAAAAATAAAATGTTTGAAAATCATGAAGTCAAAAAACTACAATGAATTTTAAAATAATTTAATATTTGAATTTCTTTTCTGACACAGAGGTCATATTTTCAAGTTTTTCTCTGTAGCACTGAAAAGTAGAAAATTTATATAGGATTTTGAGCAAAAAATCTTTTCTGTAAGCCTTTGTCCTTTACCTATATATCTGAGATAAAAAAAAAAATTATCAAGACATATTTGCCGTATACTGTCTCTTCCAATAGCATATATAGGACAGATTCAATTTAAATTGTTGAAATTTAAAATATATATTTTGTATATAAAAATATACAAAGAAAAGATTTGCTAGATTATCAGATTAATTACATGTGTGTGTAGGCATCACAGCTCTTGATTAAAAATAATATTTAAATATTTTTTCTTACCTTTTTTTCTATTGAAAAAATACTTTGCAGTATATCAATGTAGTTCGTACCTGATATATTTTATACACTTTAACTTCATCTAATGACTACAAGAACAAAATGAAAGGAAGATCACAGGACATCTTCACTAGTACATGCCACCTTCATCACATCATCTTCTGTAGTAATAAGCAGTTGGAGCATTCTGATGATCTGGGCCCCAAATCCTTTTCTATGTAATAATCACAGACAATATTCTTGTGTAATACAGCAACCTTAAAGCCTGGATTAATATTTTAATAACATAAACAATCAAGAAATCCCTGAGAAAATGGCAACAACTATGAAACAACTTATTTAATATGTATGGGATGAGCCTGGATTTTACAGAGAAGGGACTTGCTTTCTAACAGGTTGACCAATTGTGAACTGGCAGAAGAGAGATGAAGTGCCTAGAACATTTCATTTCCTTAGGAAATAGCACCGTGTCAATATAGACAGTAAATCCAGATTGAATTTAGACATTGATGAGTATTTTTGCAACAGGTAGGAACCACTTCTGATTCRCTTAAGAAGAAAAAAAGTTGTTGAAATACCTTAGCTTCAATTTTCATTATAAAGTGAGGGATGTATTTCAAAATGAAATCAACTTTATACTAGTCACTCAGTATGGCTGAAATGTAGGCTTTTTTAATGGAGGGAAGGAATATCATCATCGACTGATACAAATCTATAGACACGGACAGCTTTCCATCTAGCTATTCCAGGATAAGAGTAAGGTCACATGCACTTGGCATCATACGTGGGTTGTAAAGGGATATATCTTCCTCTGAATACTTTATCATTAATCAGAGAAATGAACTAGAAAAGAATGGTATCTGTGTCAGAATTAGTGCTTTTACAATAATCAAATATCAAGTACCTCAATAAATAGCTCTATAATGTCAGACTGTTTTTTACAAAATATTCTATATGTAAATATAGTTTTTAAAAGGTAAAAGGTCAGTTTTAAAAGATATGAAGCTATCTGCACACAGTGATCTCTGTAATTACTGTGAGTCTAAATGCAGAAAAAGGCACATATAACAGATAGGAAACATAAATTATGCATGCCTAAGCTTCTCTGCCAAAAGGATGGTTACTTTGCACAGTGTTTGTCAAAGAATGCTTATTTTTCTCATGACTTCTCAAGATGCTAGGCTAGTAAAAGAAAATAATACAGATGGATTTAAATTTTCTAAAGGACTTGATTTTCACAGGATAATTTCTCAGCACTTTTTAATAACCAGAATCCTTTAAAAAAAAAGAGTACTAAAAATACTAGGTTTGCAAAAGCTTGACCACTTCAGGAAATAGAGGCTGTCACAAGAATCATTCCAAAAAAAGAAGAGCCACCTTAATTTGAAAGATATATCATTATCAGGTAGGAGATTAAAGGTTCTTCAAAGATTCAGTTGTACTTGTATACATTTTCAGAGACATCTCTGTGCAATATTTGGGTGATTCACTGAACAAAGTAGCCTTTCTTTGTCATGGGCAGGTTGCAGGCTTGAGTAAAATGAAAGATAACACAAAAAATGATGTCTCCGTTCAATAACAAATTCAGAYAATCACTGTATGAAAGTTGTTGGCACAACATAAGATAGTATGCAGGAATGACAGCATGTAGTTCTCTAGCAGAACTGAGTTAGCAGAGACTGCAWATTAAACTGTAAGGAAATAGAAAAAGATCAGGGAGATGTGGGGCCCATGTCACTGTCAGAATGGGAAAAATAATTAGAAGGACTCTATTTAAAACATCAAAGTCTTCACATTATTGAAATGCTTCTCTCTTTCAGTTCTCTTTTTCAGTTCATAAAAATCAAGCTTAATGTTAACCCTGTGTATGCAGTTCTTAGTGGGAATAGATTTTTCAATTTGAATATGAAGTGAATCCTAGAAAAGGACAATCCCAAAATCTCAAACAAAAAGACACTCCTAAAACATCAATAATAATAATAATAATAATAATAATAATAATAATAATAATAAACCTGAGAGAAAGAAGCAGAGTAAAAATATGCAAACAATAAATAGTGAGAAAAGTATTCCAAAAAAGATAGCTTTATGCAACATAAAAAGACAAGATGCAAAGTCACATTAAATACCTGAGGGTGTCCCAAAATGCCTGGAAGTAATTTGGTTGTGTTAGTCTGATGCTGCTAACAACCTTGGACTTTCAGTATGGCTGATTACCTGGGTGCAACACTATACTGCTACTCTTTTTGAAAGTATTTTGGACTCTAATTGATAGCCACATTTGGAAGAGTAGGCAAGAGAAACTTAAGAACAGCCATGTGGATCCAAAGTCCATCTATCTCAGTACYGCGCTCCAGCAGTAGCCAAAAATGGGTGTCTGGAGAGGGGCAAAAGGAGTATGTTCTTCCCCCTAAAACTCTCCCAGCTTCAATCAGCCTGCCAGCCTCTGATTTTCAGCTCCTACGTCCATGGTATTGGGCTTGACCTCTGTTAAACTCGAGCTACCTGCTTCGCTCTCTCTTGCTGGTTCCCAGCCTGCCGTTGGGGTTGCTCAGCTGCAACAAAACAGTGAACAGCTTACAGCCCGTCATACCAAGAGTTTTCCTTGACAGGTTAGACTGTGGTTTGTGGTGATTCGGAAGGTCCAAGGCTCTGCCCCATTCATCCCTGCAACACATCCGTGCCCACGGCTTGTGGTCCATGGGTACCGTGCAGTGGTTGCACATGCTGCTGTGGAACTTCTTGGCTTCTCAAATAGAAGAAAGTATGTTATTAGCCAAAAGCAGTATTGACATGTGATGAAAAAACAACAGTATGTAGCACCAATTTGCTACATCATTTCTGATGAAATATTTAGTAGTTGTTAATGCCTGGTAAGTGTGGTAGTTCAGCAATTGCAACACTCTGTGACAGACATAAGAATTAATATTTTATCAGCTATAAACTGGCAAGAGGTTGAAATATTGCTGCCAGTTACAGCTATTAACTTTGCTTCACAGTAAAGTACTGTTGTTATTGGCTTTAGTATATATTGCAGTGAAGGGGATGTGGGGACATCATTTGCTGTGGGGACATTATTTGTTGTATGCTAAGGTGCCATATCATTTAAAAAGGATTATGATTACTAGCAGGAATAAAGGGTCTATTAAGGTTTTATAAAATAATTTAATATCAAATAAAATTCTACATTCCTTTACCTTGGAAGAAAATGTAAAATATTTAAAACATCCCTTCAGACTTCTCTTTACTTAGTATTTGGACAAACTGTATAACGTTTTCTTCTTCTCTTATTATGTTCAAAGTGTGGTGAATTTTATAAACATGAATGACATCTGAACTAGAATAGTAAATAAGTTCCATAAAGATATATAGAAGAAGTATAAATGAAAATGTTGAGTATTTTTTCAACAAATTGTCCATTAAAATATAGTTTTGTTTCTTCCTCATTAAAGTGTATGTATTTAAAACTGATATATGTTCACTTCCATATTTTACCAATGAAATAAAAACATATTTAGTAACACAGTGAAATCTAATAAAAAAAAGTAAATAATAGTAGCTTATTTAAAACAAAACCGACAACAGTATTTAATTGTATGCTTAAATGTAAATCTGCACTGAAGATCTATTAAGGTTAGTGAACTACTCAAATCTTTAAGGACAATATTGAACTGGAAATGAATATTTGATGTGTGAAATGGTATATGATCAACTATTTTCTGTTGAGACAGTTAGCTGAGGTTTATGCTGCAGGTTTAGCTCAGTTGGTTAAAGCATGGTGCTGCTAATGGCAAGGTTGCGGGTTCAATCCCTGCATGGCTAACTGAGGGTTGCACTAGATGATCTCCAAAGATCCCTTCCAACCTTACCATTTTATGAATCTATGATAAAAATGAAAACCATATTTTGAACAATATATAAAATGAGTTCCTGTCTTTGCCACACAAAGCCAAGCCAAGAATGAAAAGAAATAATAGGCAAATTTATTCTTGTATCATTAGTTTTTTTTCTCTTAATATTTTAGCTTACTTTATAGTTCCTGTTTTTCCTTTCCTTCCATTCCTCTTGTGTCTCTTCTTATGTCTTTTCTCATAAAATACTAGCAGACATTTATTGTTTAAGCTGTACTTTTAATGAGGTATTAAGTCTAGATCTACAAATTTCTCTAAAGTGTGTGTCTATGAATGGATTTGACATTTGAATACAACTCAGAAAGGAAAGATGTACTAGTTTAAATATCAAGAATAGTAAAAATATTAAAAGATTATACTTRTGAAGTATATTGTTATACTGCCATATCAGAGGTGTCAATTTTTCTGATAATTATTTAGTTTATGACTTCTGTCCAACTTTTCTGCTAAGAGGAACAAAATCTTAAAAATGATCATTCCAAAGACTATGACTATTTATGAACTGTASTATAATCTTTGTGTCTTCTGTATATCAGAAGGCCTGTATTCAAAAGAAAAAAAAAAATAGATGAAGGGAAAAGCATCATTCTTTCTTATCTTACCTGTCACTATAGCTCATACTATTCAGTACATTACCTGGTATCTTAACACTTTAGGTTAAAGAATACTAAGCAAATACAAGACTTTAAAGTAATTTTTCAAAATGACTTTGTGTCAACAATATAAGTCTTAACTAGTCTTGAGGCCTCCGGGAAAAAAGAAAGAAAGAAAGAAGAAAAGGAAGGAAAAAAAAAAAAAAAAAGGCCAGTCCAAATATTAATAGTCAGTCTACTTCCATCCTTTGAAAATCATTTTGAGAATAACCAGAAATTTTATTTTTTCTGGTGTTGAGAAAGACACTGTCTTTCATGCTGCCTGGGAATTCTTCTTTGGAATGTGTTAAATMTCAAACTGCAGGTGAAAAATTCTATTTCAGGAGGTTTCTAAATTTACAGTAGGAGAGAGTCTGACTAACGAATACAAACTGTTGATGATACCAGAAACAAAAATAGAAGAAAAACTGGAGGCACTGCAGCCCAAAAACTTATGTTAGCTTTGAAATTAATTACTAGAAGAGAGTACGTATTTTTTGTTACCTATGAAAGGACAACAAAGCAACCTAATCCTCTGAGATGTAGATGAATTAGTGTACCTAAATGTAGTTTGATACACTCATAAAATAAAATTTAATCGATCAAATCACACATTATAGCAACTRTTATTTCAACAATAATAGATACTAATCAACATTTACTGTTCCTTGAAGTTCATTCACCCTGAACTCTGAATTTTGAAATTTTTCATTTATCCTAGTTGTACTGAAAATTTTGGCTAGCGTTTTTGTTTGGAATTTTATTTTTGTATTCCTATGACTTCAAATCATTACCAAGTAGACAACAAGAAACGTTATTTTAATTCGAATTAAAAGACTGCGTTTGGAAGTGGTGTGATGGAATGCAGTGTAGCACAGCAGAGCTCAAACTGCCTTTCCATGATCTGGCTGAGCACAGTGCAACCAGGCCATGGRCAGATGCTTACTTTGCAAGCAGCAGTGGTGTTACTCTCCTTCTGCCAGAAGTTCTCACACTGACAATCCACATGGATGTCCTACTTACACCCTAATGCTGGTTTTCAAAAGTAAGCTGGCCATATTAAACAGCTGGCAGARAATTTTTGGTAGAACAAGTAAATCAATAAACTCCACAACTTAAGCAAAAATCAGTGAGAAATTAGTTTAATAAATGAAGGAGAGCCTTTAATATTGCCTATGAAGCTAAACAAGACACAAATGAAGTCCTCTGTACTATAGTATAGAGAGATAGTCCTAAAGTTTACCACTTATCTGAGATAAAAAATTATCTAGACTTGCAAAATTTACCTTCACTTAAAATGTATTAATTAAGATGATGCTAGATGGAAAGATTTTATGAATCTTGAAAAATACGAGACATAAAAAAATTAAGTTTGTCTTATATAGAACKAAAGTATAACAAGGAAAAAATATTTTAAAATAATAACATTTCTTCTACCTACTGGATATTAAAGAGTGCTTTAACATGTGTAATAACAGTTTATAAGTGAACACATTAAAATATACTCGTTTTTCTAGTGTAAACACAGAAATAATGCCTTTAATTTTTCTATTAACTTGCTGTTGAAGATTTTATCTAAATTCTTCCAAAGAGTACAGTAATAATGAGCCATAATTACAGTGGAAATACATGACTGGCTTCTACTAATGAAATTATTATAGATTAGATTTTTATAGATGTTAAAAGATTGATTAAAGGATTCTGAATATATATGCATTTAGTTATTTTAAACAAAATTGCTTAATTTTACTTTTGCTGGATAGTATCTGTCTAGCAGAAGACTTTTCCTGTTTCTGAAGAATTAAATGAAGAAATCTCTCTCTTTTCTCTACTTCGATTTGTTTTATTTACATTCATTTTCTGAAATGGAGCTTTAATAGACAATACGTTATGACTGAACCCAGTCCTTATGCTGTACATTTCTTGGCTTAATGGAATTACACACAGAAAGGTTAAAGAACTGGGAGGTACTTAGTTCTTTAACTTGCCTTATATTAGAACTACCAGTTTTATTGGCAATATAGGACAGTGGGCAATCACTTTGATGCTTACTGTATTTATYTTACTTGGGAAATAGTTTGAAGGCAAAAATCTCTAAAGTGTTTTATCCCTTAATACTCATTTCACTAATGCTCACCAAGCGATAACATTTTTTTTAAACATAACATTTCATTAAATAAAGCAATAACAGAAAAAGTGGYACCTTTCCGGTTGTTATCAGTCAGAAACAGATGGAAAGCTGAGACTGTGTTCCAGAACATATTAAATTGTAGATTTCTTTTTTTGAGTGTGTTTTCCCCCAAGTTCATCCAGTTGACTGTTTCATTTCATATTTATGTCTCATTCTTCAGACTATACACTTTTAGGGACACAGACTTTCTCATTGATTATATTCATGCAATAGCACATGAGACACAGGCTTGTTTTCAAGTGGTAACAACAAACAAAAAAAAGAATGATAAATATACATAATAATTTAACAGTAGTGACTATAGGTTATCTTAATATACTTACACACCTACAAGTGAAACTTGACCGAGCTCTGCAAGTACCTGGTGTWCATTTTTTGATGGCTGCTAACATGCCCAGGGTTAATTTTTGAGTATATCTCCATGATCTTTTGGAAACCGACCTGAATGAGCATTGCATGACTCTGAGCAAGTCAGGTGCAAGCCTGCACTGACCTGAAAGCCACGGAGCTGTGGATCTGGCTCACCRTCTGCCAGGTTGGAGTGAAGATTATTGCCATCTGCCTCCCCAAAAAGCAAATGGATACTCCTGACCAGCTCTGAGGGACAGCATTTGCCATTCATTCTTGATTTTGAGAGGATTTAGCTGTACTTTACATGATGAGATCAGATGACCGATGTGTAGTGAGGTTGCATCTTTTCCTTAGAAGCTGTCGAGGGAAAAAGACAGCAGAGAGTGGCTTAGTCTCACATAGAGGCTAAAGAGAGTGCAGTGAGGAACAGGGAGCAGGTCCTTTCTGTGTGTAGGAACTTCCTAAGGACCAGAGCAGAAGCTGTGTCCCTCAGAAAGTCACTGAGTTGGCTGAAGTCCAAGCCCCTCAAGGATGCTGTAGGCAGGCAGAGAGTTGTACCTTTTATTCTTTTTTGTTTTCTTCTTTAATTACTTTCAATTTTCTCTATTTTAAAGTTACATCTCTACTTTCAGAGTGGAATTTCCATTCTGTCTTTAACCAGATCAAAATTTGTTTTGATTTGAAAAGTTTTTGCTATTTGTGGAGAAATCTAAACACTACTAGATTGAGTTATATCACCCTACTGAACAATACATAAAAAAATACAAATCTAGCATTGCGTGAAATGTATAAATAAAAATAAGTAAAGTGTTTCAGGACAAATTTCTTACAGAGGAAGACAGAACTTCAAAAACACACAGAACTGGTCAAATCTACCATGTCTTGCGTCTTCAACATTGTCAAGACAGCAGAATCTCTTGTACTTCCTTAGCTGAAAAAATACAAGCTTGCTCATGTGCACTGTGGCAGTGTAGAAAGGCCTAAGAATGAACAGAGAAATCATTGCTTTCTCCTTACTTAGAACAATTATCAATTAGTAATAATAAGGGTATTTAAAAGGGCAAAAATTTGTATGAGACTGTTAGTAAAATAACCTACATTCTCTTTTCTTGAAGGCACATTTTAAAAGATAGTGTCTTTTCTTCATCTCCACGTAGAAAGTCTTATTAGMGTATATTGTTTGATGTCACATTCAGATGATTAATATCAATTTCATATGGCTGGGGGGGGGGAACTCTTATGCCCACATAGTCCAGATAAACATCTGCTGCCATTTTATAAAACGTCCTATAGTTTATGCTCTTGTGCTGTTTCGTTGAACAGGATACTGCTTTTCTGCAGCACTTTCATCACCATGCTTCTCAGAATTTCCGTTCTCACTTTGCACACACGTTACATTTGCAACATGTTGGAGAGGAAGTTGCGAGCTGGAAAGCACTTTAGTGTACGGATGGTAGGGTTACTGAGCCAACGCAGAGATTATGTCGTTTGCCCTTTGGAACAACGGCTATGCATGAAGAAGCAGAGGAGGAGCTGGACTTTCCTCAGGCGCTGACATGGATATACTGTTCTGGAATCTGGGAGACTCAGTGGCTTTTGACCCAGAAGTTCTTCAGGTAAAAACAGAGCCAGACAGAAAGGTAGGAGCTGGAAAGACACACTGAGCTAGATGGTAAGGATGAGTAAAATAGATTATACACATGAGATAAATATAGGCATTCTCTCTTCTTTTCTTACAACACAGCTTTAGCAATACAAATCTCAGTCTGTGCCTCTTCCTTATCAGATATAAAAGGTGAGATGTTGAGGTGTTCTCAGTATTTCAGGATGTGCTTGAAATAGTTATCTGATAAAGATGCCAGGCATGGTTTTCTTGCACGTGAAAAAGATAAAACTTAAGTGGGCTGAAGTGCTTTGCCAGGCTGTATGTGTGATACTGTTCATAGTGAATAGCATTTGCAAATTACTTTTAAAAACAGAAAGCCATGCAATGAATCAGGAAATCCTGAATTAAGAATTGAAGGTCATGCAGCCAGTGAATTAATACTGGAATGCTAYAGAATAGAATCTAATAGCAAATTTAGAGGGTTGGGCATATGAAGCGCAGTACAAATTATTTCTTTCTGTTTATCCTTTGCCCTTAATGAAAAACCAAGACCTCTTTACGCCTGTGGAATCTAGAAAACCTCTGTAGTCTTATCGCAGTGAAATAGCCCTCATCCTGCAGCTTTAGCAAGTCTGTTCCAATATGAAAAGAGGATTAACACAAAAGCTTCAAGGCTCACTATATCTCCAGCACATCTCTTTTTACTCTATCTTCCTCTACTCTCACCCCTAAAACCTGATTAGCAAAACATGACTCTGAAGTCATTCAGTGCCAGAGAACTGCCCACCTCCTTCAAGACAGTGTTAAATCCATTCSCCCAACATTGTAGACAGATATGGTTCCAGATGTGGATAAATATGGGTAAGTATGCATGTGAGTACTCATTATTCAAGTATATCAAGAAATATTTCAAATGAACATATCAAAAAGAGATTCACATCATATATACGATATCTGCAGATGTTAATTTTATTTGTATATTTGGTTACATTTTATATATTTACATAATATATTATTATATTTAATAAATACATAGCCCTGTTTGCAGTATGAGCCTCAAAAATTACCAGTTTGTTTCTCAGACCATCATAGCTCATCTCTTCTGCTCACATGCTATATCCCAGTTTTTAATTCCATGATTAACTTATTTAAATATAGCCTTGCTTACTGTCTGCATTACTGTAGCTACTATAAATTTGGGTTGGAATATAATGAATATAACAACAAGAAACAATAAGTTTTTCATATGAGATCTTTTGTTTTAAATAAGCAGAACTTGCAAATGATGTTAAGAGAGTCAGAGAAAAATGGAATATTTTGCTGAAGCCCATGCAATATGGCAAAATAGAACCAGATCTCTTCAAATCTAGTGTCTTCTTACAGGGAATTACACTTCTCAATATACTGTGAATTATTTTAAATATTGGTATCTTTTTATCCAAGTCTAAGGTCTTATATCTTGCTCTTTATAGGTATATATGTATGAATGATTTGTAGTTTTGCTTCCTAGTTGTCATGATATTTTCTTTTCCATTGCTAATCAACACCCAGTGATGGAAAACTGATTTGCAATAGCATGCAAACTGGCAATTTTTCCATGGACTTTTAAAAATTAGACATCTGTAGTAAATTGCTTATGTTGAAAAGGTAGCCATCGAACAGTAGCAAAATGAAGTTCTTACCTACTTAGCATTTTCACTTACAAAGAAAAAAGAATATATATCACGCAATTTTTAAATTTATGGCTATGTTGCTATTATTTCATATATTTTGTCAATTTTAAAAGCTTTATTATTACTATTCAAAATAATTTCATATTATTTTCTGTGAGATGATTTACAATCCAAATTACATTATTTATGGTATCTTTTACAATTCTGTCACTCAGAAATGGCAAAGTGTTTCTTTACCTCATATCCTCCACCAATGGCCGCCATAGCAGTCAAGCCCTAATAAAGGACTCTACTCCTCCCRTGGGAGAGAAGATTTTCTGGCCCCGACTCCAGGCCTCCAAAGTCTTGTACTTTATGTAAGACTTTGAACAAATTTACACCTTCCTCATGTGCAACCTCCTCCAGCTCCAAACACAACGGTTTGGGGGTTCCTGTGATCTGCTGACCTGACGTGCTTGATCCCTCCCAGCCTGGAGAAGGGCATAAGCCTGTTTAGAGGCATGTTGATTGCTTCCCAGATACACATTACCTCCCTACCAAGTGAGACAGCACATGCTTGAGAATTTGTCTTACGAGTTAGTGAAGAGGAAAGTCAAGAGGTACATGCTGTGATGGAGAACTGTGCATGAAAAAGTGCTCCTAATGCTTGCTTGGCTCCTGCACATTCAAGTAATGTGACTAGAGATGCTGCTGGCTTTTGTTATTTGGATTGGAAATTACCTTGCAAAAAGAGATATGCTAACTGGTGTTTTATTCATAGCAATGGAGAGGAAGTTAGTGGATTATTTTTCGCTCAGTCTCATGTCTGCAGATTTAAATTAGAAGGTAAATATCTTCAGGCAAAGTCTTCACATTGTAGATGTGTAGACTTAAAAATGCTACTTAGATGTGTAGATTTAAAAATGAAAATATTCAAGTAACAAAATACAAATTGTGGAAAAGTAAATAAAAGTCTCATTTCCTTGTGCTGATGAAAACAGTGCTTTTCACTTACTCAAAATATGGCGTATTCTAGGCTAACACTCATGTTGGAGCAGGTTTTGACAGTCATATAAGGAAAATGAGAAAAATGGGAGCAGTAAATGAAGAGAATGACAATTTTAATTGTTAGAGACAGCACAACTGCTGAATTTCATGGGGAAAATATTAAAAAGTGATAGCTGAATATTCAACTGCATTCAACTATAAAACAGTTTCAACAGTTTAAAACAGTGTGCAGTTATATATGCATATTAAAATAGGCCTCTCTAATCTGTCAGCAAGATTCTGAAATCTGTCTGGTTGATCAGCTAAAACACTGCTTTACCGAGGAATTCCTTAGTTCCTGTGAACTTGCCATTTTTTCCCAATCACTTTTGTTGCCCCACAAGCTCTTAGTCTATATTATAAGTTATTTGAAGACAGCGTGACAATATTTTCTCTGTTAAAGAGGAAGCTGTAGGAACTTGCTGCACTGAAAGAGAAGCATGCACAGCAGTGCATAAAACTAAGGTCAYGAGCAACAGACTCTAAGATCGTGAAGGTAAGTTAGTGTCATTATTTCTGACAAGAATACTGTCATAGACAGGAATTTCAACATGAAAAGAAAATGATATTGAAGTGGTAACACAGCCTAAAAATACAAGCACACAACAGTTGGATGATTCAGGTTGTGTTAATTTCTTCGTCTTATGAATTCTACCTTTTAGAGCACGGTTCTAAAAATGAATTTTGATCCCAAATTARTGAGGATATTTACCTCTGCCTTTCTCACTACAGTTATTAGAGCATAAAGATAGCAAAATAGATTCTTCTGAACGTGTCAGATTATTCTCTGAAATCAATGTTGATTTACACATTTCTGCATCCTTTAAAGCAACTGTTTGGTGTAGTTTGGCTTTGTGTTTTTTGGCATGCTCAAAATCTGCTCATCTTTTTTTGTTTTAGCAATAGGATGCTACTATGACATTAAGTGTCTTTGGAACTAAATGTAAAATCTTCAGTAGTACAAATCTATTAACTTCGACACCCAGAACAGAGAAAGAATAAAACCAAGGCTGAACTCTTCTGTGATAGTTGACAATTGTCAGTTGCTTTGTGAAACAATAACAGTATTCTGAATAGCGTTATGATTGGAAAACGCAAAACCCCTGTGAAAATACTTAACGATATATTTCATTATTATATACATTTTCTTTAAAATGCCTGACAGGCATATGTATAGCATAAATTAGAATATTTTGCCTGTTTAATATACAGAGACGAATGATTCTTATAATATTTTGCCTGCTCTTAGAAATTTCAGAGCTATAACTACTTCTATATTTGATGGTGTCTGATTGCTTCATCTGTGTCTCTTACACAGAAATGTATAATGAGCAATAGTCTATTTTTTAATCTTACATTGAAAGCAGAGACTGGAAGTGATAGTGCTCATGTTAGCAACATATCAATGAATTTGAAGATATATTTCTGCAGTACAGAAGGTTATTTTATAGCATGTGGAATTTTGGTAGTCTTAAATGTAGCTTGTAAAAAAAAATATATATATATATAGATATAGATATAAAATCTTGTATATATGTTAAACCCTCAAACATCTGTGGCCTATATTAATTCCAACTTTTAGTGCTGGTCTAAATTACTAGAGCTAGTAATTTAGGGCTAGTCCTAAATTACTTTGCAAAATCCTGCTAGGTTGAAGGGCTCTTAAATTTAGCATAAGTTACATTTTCTCACTTAAGACTTCTAACACTGAATGTAAGTGAAATAAGGTCCTATTGATTTGACATTTCACATGCACATGAAACTCACAAATGGATAGTAAATTCAGAAAATTTTCAGCCAGTATAAAACTCATAATTCTTTCAGTCTATGATCTGCTGATTATAACTTTATGGTTTTTTTTTTCTGTTTTTTCTTCTGCTTGTTTTTTTGTTTGTTTGTTTTTATGTGCAAAGTAAAGTTTGTATTACAAGAAAAAAAAATCCTGTGTTCCAGGTTCAGGAGCTCAGCACAAAACTTAATTAAAGTTCAATGGAGATTTGTAAAGAAACTATGTGAAGCAAAATTAATCAAAAAGCTCATGTTGTTTCTGAAATATTCTYTGAGGTTTCTCTCCAAGTGTTTCCCTTCACTGTTAAGTAAAACTACTCTGAGTGAGTTTATACTCTGGAACATTATAAATGGATTAGAAGTGGCACACGTCAGGCTGTATATTGCTGTTTGGGTCTTTTACTTATTGTCATTGTTAGCTGTATCCTGGTAGGGAAATCTCTCAGAATAAGAAAAAGGACATGTGTATATGTGTATGTACGTGTATGAATACATGTGTAAACCCAGAACAGACAGTAAGTATCACAACAGCACATTTATTGCTTGAGGTATGTGAGTCATAACAATAGCTCATATTTTCCAGATCTAGACTCCACTCATTACTGGGATGATTACCTGCAGACATCACGCAGTGGGCAGCTGTAGGCATGCTGATATTCATACAAATCTATGTGAACCATGAATCATGGTGCTATATGCAAATATTTGTAAGGTCAGGAGGAAGCTTCTTGTCTGATCCAAGAATATCAGCTTAGCACGTGCAAGAGGTAAGGCATTAGATTATAAATTCTCTAACGCATCTGTATTTATCTGTATTTTTACATGATATAGCCTCCTTCCAATGCAGATGTATAGAGTTAATGAAATACTATTAGTTACTATTACTTTCAGTTACGGTAAGGAGGAGCAAACAGCTAAACTGAATCAGTTTTAAGAGGAAAAGAAAACAAAAAAACAAAACAAAACAAAAAAAAAGAAGACGATACAAACCCCTTTCAGCCCAGCTAGAACATGCAAGGCAACATGTTATCTTGCCATGAACTTTGAACAAAATGTAATTTTCCTAACAAGATGTTAAAGCAGAAGAAAATGAAATAATAAATCCAAAGCTAAATGAAACATTAATTTTGATGCACGTTTAGTTTTTTTTTGCAAAATGCTAAAATTTATGGGCTTAATATGAAGTATTACGCTAAATTATAGTTTTAATGAAATATACATTTTAGCAAAAAAAAGGARGTTTAGGAAAAAAGTGTTCAGCCCACATTACTCCTTGCATATTTTACTGGTGCTTCTTCCTCTTTTCTTGCTTTAGTAGATACTCTTCCTCTCATGCCTGTTAATATCTGAAAGCGTCTTGTATTCTGCCACCTCCATTATTGCAGTGATTGTCGGGTAAAAGTTTCAATCACCTTTACATCGCCAGTGTTGTTATCTGGATTGATAGCTGTGAGACATTAGATTTTTTCTGCCTTCGCATGTGTCTGTGTACCAGATGTTTGGGGGAGGGAAATAAGGCTTTTAAATTTTGACCAGGCTTTGTCTAAGAAACAATTTCTGATTCATATAATTGCTTTTTTAATTCTGTTTTCTGCTAAATTAGGGCTGATATAAAACAATTTGGAATTGTGAATGAAATGTAAGCTCCTAGATCCTAAAAATGCACTTTGCAATTGATAGATTTCATTTTTGTGCTTGTGGACTGACATTACTTAAAGAAATATTATTTTGTGGAAAATTCTGGGTTGCTAGAATTTTTAAATCTTTTTTTAGTATATATCTTTGCCTGCAGACATTCTTGTCATTAGGAAGTAGAGCTGTATATTTGAAATAATCCAAGCCAAGAATGAACTACTTTTTTGACTGCACAGGATGGAAAATCTTTTTCACAGTGACTTTCAAACTTTTGTTTTTTTTCCTCTATTAACACAAATTAAATTTTTGCAAGTTTTTTAAAGTGAATAACATTCCAAGTATTTAACATTTATTTCTATACTTTACAATGTAAGAACATAAACCTAAAGCTAGATTTCATTTTAAAAGTTACTGTGTGATGTTTAGATAAATTGGAAGTAGAAGTATAGAAGGTATTGTGCTCCACATTGCTTAAGCAAATATGTGTCCTTCCCCCAAATTATTTGCAATCTGAAAAGTAGATTTTTACACTCAATGAATATATATATTGTAAAACTCACACATATTTTACATTATGATTTACAGTGGTAAAAAAATTAAATAAATAACTTGTTAAATGGAAACACAGCTTATTTTCACTAAATAATAATTTTTGTTTCTTGCTTACTATTTTACTTTTTTTACTTTTGAATGGAAATATAGCCATATCTAGTAGACCTCTTTTGAAATAGGTCAGAGAAAGGAAGATCCTGAATAGTTGTCTCTCTGGTAATTACTTTGAGATGCCGGAGATGTGAAGTTTACAGAAATGCAGAATTTGAAGGATATTCTTACATACTTAGACTATGACCAGACCACTTGTGAATTTGCCCACCTAATGATTGCTACGGGCTATTGTTAAGCAGACTTTGGCGAAGAAGATGACTAACTTCCTTGGTATCAGGAAAAGGACCTTTTACTTGTTATTGCAATAATGCAGAAAAGGTGTACTGGCCATGTCCCTTGCCCACGACCTTGAACATGGCATCTGAAATGAAGTTCTGGACCTCATTTCTGATGCTCTCAGGTCTGAAGGACAATGTATTCAATTTCATGGTGCTTGTCTACCCCTCCAAAATTGTCACTCAAAAAAGAAAAGGCTGGGCTCTGGAGAGTATCAGGAGCATTGGGGAGTAAATGTAGAATCACCAGTGAGATAGCCTGCCTTGCCCAGTGTCTTTGATTCCAAGGTTCACCTAGTCTGTTGTGGATTGCTTTGCTTCATCCCACAGAGTTATAACCCCAAGACAGTTCTTCATGGCCTATTTTCACCGTGGACACTAGCAGTAGTAGGTATTTCTCCTTCATAACTCAATGGTCAATTTACAAATAACAGAAAATGGAAAAAGCTGACTGAATTATATATTAGCACAATATAATACATTTAAGATAACATAAAATGTGTCCTACTCCCCACACCCCCACTACTGAATATTTTATTAAAATTAATCTTTATACTAAAAGCAAGTTCAGAAATTTTTTKGGTCTCTTTTTTAAATAATGAATGCATATGCTTTTAGGTTATTGGACAATTCAGTCATTTAAACGTGTGGTTAAGTAATATTTTCATTTTACTGTCATCACTATTTTGTCTGAAATGCCACAAAAAGCTTATTTCCTCTTATGGCATTAGAGTGAGAGTACTCTGTATGCTATCATTTGAAAATGATATATCAGTCAAAAGTTGTTTCTTAAATAATAAAGCAAGAAAATGTGTAGTATCAAAAATGGATATATTTTCTCATGTATTTAAATGATTCATATAAAAAAAGGGAATTTWTTCTCATATACTGAAGAATTAGAATGTACTAGTGGAGTGAAAGGAGAGCAATTTTAAAGCATCTCCATGATTCAGARGCACTGCTTCATTTCAAACTGATAAAAATCATTCCTTGAAGTAAGTTTTATGCTTTTGAAAATTATAGCCACGAGCAAACATCTATTGTCAGGAGAAGATGATTATATCCCAAGGGAAATGATTATGATCTATATACCAAAACATGCCAGAGGAATGTATAACTTCATTGCTTGTTTCAGACAGTTTTATTTCAGATTCATTTGGCACAGATCCTCAGCCATAACAGCTTTCAGGAAGACTTACTTCTACTCTACAGGAAAAGAAATAATACTAACTTCAGTTAAAAATAACATACTAAGTGATGAAGTTTATATTCAGTGTAATAAGATGCAGGAAGTAAATCAATCCTGCATACTTGCAAGTTATGACATTCTAAACTTGAGTTTCGTGTAGCCAGAGGACATATCATTTATGACTCGCAACTGGGAAGCTGGCATGAGATCACTGTTCCTGATTATGTACAACAGACATAATGTTGTCTAAYATATGCCCTCGAAACCAATATTAACTGCTCAAACAAGCCAGGCAAACAAAAGCAAGCAAATATATCAGTTAAATAGATTTTCCTCATGCTGTTTTGTTGTCACTCTGCTGCGACCTGCTTTTGAGACATACAAGAATGCACTCACACCGACATGGAAAGTGTGTAACAGCTCTACTGTCCAAAACAAGTGAAGCACTACCTCTTTCTGAAGCCTTTTTTAGGTGCCGTGGTCTCTCCAGGCTCCCTGTAGTCATGGGCAGGAAGAGGATCTTCCAGAAGAAGATTCAGAGCTCCAAAGTGGACACCATCATCCGCTTCGCTCTCGCCTTTGACCACACTATTAACTCTCTCTGATCTCCTGACAGAGAATCCATATTGTGCCTARTGACAGCATGTTTCTGTCAAAACACCCAGGCTTATTCTTCACAAATCATCAATCCTGAGTGTTGTGAATGTCAGTGGACCTAACAATTGGATATCTATCTTTCTCTCCATATATGTTTATGAACATATTTTTATACATAGGATAAGATAGGATATACATTAAGTCTGGTAAAAAAAAAACCCACAATGTTATTTGATAAGAATTCCTGAGAGCCACCAATAGTTAACTTTTTAAAAGTTTAACTGTCTATCATTTGGAGGATGACTGATCTGATCAATGCCAGACTTGCAATTAAGAAAAAGAAACAAGTGGTAAGATGATGAATAATATAAACACTATCTAAATATCTAAAATGTACAGTCATATTCTCTTTTGCAGCAATCATAAAACAAAGTTCAATTGCTAATTAAAACTTTACATACTACATTGCTAACCCATTTGTTTTCCGTGAGCTTTGAGTTTTTTGAGTCACATGTATTTCATTTTATACAGAAGCATTTCAYAATAATCCCTATTCAATGACTTAATTTCATCACAGATAGCTCATCATTTTCAAAGATCTTACATTTCTAAGTGCATCTGTGGAATGATAACCTTTCTTTCATTTGTACTCAGATTTTTTTTTACCAGTTTCCATATTATGAACTCAGATTTATTAAGTTTCTTTTTTTTTTCCCTTTGCCTATTAATCTGTGTAAAAGCTACAGTTAAATTTTTCACGTTAGGTCTTCTGCTCATAACAAGTATCATCCTTTGGCTCATGCATTGTATTAAGAGCYGCATTCTCTTCCTAGAAAGCAAACTTTTTGAGTTTGGATTTCATAGTGGCATATCTGTATTCTTTTATACCACTTTTTAAAGTAGTTAACAGATTCTGTTTGCAGAAATTATATGATTTATAATCATACTTTCACATCAAAGAAGGTGGCATAGAAAAGATTACAGTGTATAGTTTCATGTAAAAGGTAGAGTTATATATATGTGTGTGTATATATATATATATATATATATATAAAAGGATATAGAAGAAGAGATCTTTATATAAAAGATAAAATTCTAAAGAAGAAAAAAAAACCAAATCTGCTAAATCATCATAGAAAATAACATCATCTGCTTTTTATTATTAACTTTCTAAATAAACCCTCCAAGTCTGCAACCACCTTCTCTTCCTCTTCCTCTATTTACTTTTTAACTGAGAAGGCCAATCCTCAAATGCTGTATTCTAATCCTATTAAAATTCAAACTTCATGATCTAAGAAGCTGTCCTCATGAATTTATGAGACAGACCATTTGTGCTTTTAAATAAAACGTTGAATTCTTCTTTAAGGACATAAATACTTTCTGCCAACAGGTACTGAAAGTAATTTAGCTAAAATTATGAGAGATATTCAAATAATCTAAGATTTTTAAAGTTTTGTCTTGATTTTTTTTCGTTTTTGTCATAGAATCATAGAATCAGTAAGGTTGGAAGGGACCTCTGGAGAGCATCTACTCCAACCTCCCTGCCCAGCAGGGTCACCTAGAGCATGTTAGACAGGGTTGCATCCAGGTGGTCCTTGAAGATCTCCGGAGAAGGAGACTCCACAACCTCTCTGGGCAACCTGGTCCAGTGCTCCGTCACTCTCACAGGGAAGAAATTCCCCCTCACGGTCAGGTGGAACTTCCTGTGCTTCAGTTTCTGCCCATTGCCTCTTGTCCTGTCACATGGCACCACTGAAAAGAGTTTGTCCCCGTCCCCTTGACACCCTCCCTTCAGGTACTTGTACACATTGATAAGATCCCCCCTCAGTCTKCTCTTYCCCAGGCTGAAGAGGCCCAGCTCTCRCAGCCGTTCCTCACAGGGCAGGTGCTCCAGCCCTCTGATCATCTTYRYAGCCCTACGCTGGACTCTCTCCAGCAGCTCCATATCTCTCTTGTACTGGGGAGCCCAGAACTGGACACAGTACTCGAGATGAGGCCTCCCCAGGGCTGAGTAGAGGGGCAGGATCACCTCCCTCGACCACCTCCTCACCCTTCCTCACCTCCCATTGGGAAGACTGGCAACAGTCTTCTCAATGCACCCCAGGATACCATTGGCTTTCTTGGCCACATTGCTGGCTCATGGTCATCTGTCACCACCAGGTCCTTCTCTGTAGAGCTGCTCTCCAGAAGGTCAGCCCCCAGCTTGTACTGGTGCCTAGGGTTATTTTTCCCTAAGTGCAGGACTCTGCACTTGCCCTTGTTGAACCTCAGGAGGTTCCTCTCTGCCCAACTCTCCAGCCTGTCCAGGTCTCTGAATGGCAGCACAGCCCTCAGGTGTRTCAGCCACTCTTCCCAGCTTGGTATCATCAGCAAACTTGCTGAGGAGGCACTCTGTCCCCTCATCCAGATCATTGATGAAGAAGTTGAACAGGATGGGACCCAGTACTGAGCCCTGGGGAACTCCACTAGCCACAGGCCTCCAACTAGACTCCACACCACTGATGACAATCCTCTGAGCTCTGCTTTTCAGCCAGTTCTCAATCCACCTCACTGTCCACTTGTCTAACCCACACTTCCTGAGCTTCTCTRGGAGGATGTTATGGGAAACAGTGTCAAAAGCCTTGCTGAAGTCAAGGGACACAACGTCCACTGCTCTCCCCTCATCTCCCCTACCAGTCATTCCATCACAGAAGGTTATCAGATTTATTAAGCAGGATTTCCCCTTGGTGAATCCATGCTGGGAACTCCTGATCACCTTCTTCTCCTCCATATGCCTGGAGAGGACATCCACAATGAGCTGTTCCATCACCTTTCCAGGGATGGAGGTGATGCTGACTGGCCTATAGTTGCCTGGGTCCTCCTTCTTGCCCTTTTTGAAGACTGGAGTGACATTGGCTTTCTTCCAGTCCTCAGGCACCTCTCCTGTTCTCCATGACTTTTCAAAAAATGATAGAGCGGCCTGGCAATAATATCCACCAGCTCCTTCACTACCCATGGGTGCATCCCATCTGGGCCCATGGATTTGTGGATGTCATGCTTGCCCAGAAGGTCTCTAATTCTATCCTCCTCAAACAAAGGAAAGTCTTCCCTTCTCCGGGCTTTCTGCCTCATGTCCAGGCTGCAGGATTCATGAGGGCTGCCCTTAGCCGTGAAGACCGAAGCAAAGGCATTCAGTAATTCTGCCTTCTCTGTATCCTTTGTTGCCAGTCGTGAGCCCACAATTTTCGCAGTCCTCCTCTTGCTACTTTTTGTATTAATTTTTCATAATTGTGTTACTTAATGTAGCATTATCATTACCTACATAGCTTGAGATAAGGAAAATGATTACAGAAATTCAAAGGACTGGATGATTCAATCAATTTGTGAAAATATCCAAAAGAACACGATTTCTATTGACTTAATAAAAACTGAAGCATAGGACCTTCTATTTCTACAATGGTGTGAATATATGTATGCACTATATTTGAAGAACTAGACTTTTTGAACTAAACCACATCTTTCAGCATAGCCCACTCTTTGCTGTTCTTCTAGATGCTGAACTGAGCATCATTGCCATCATTGGTACTGATGTTCCAGTGAGTACTGTACTTATCATTCRTATGTATATTCTTCCACTGGCTGCCAAAATGACACAAAAATACTTCGCTAGCATGAAGTCAAAAACAATTAATAAAAGCATATTAGTGAGCATAATTTTTAGAGCAAGGAGCTTTATTCTCTATTCATTTTTTGCCAGYTTTTCACAAATTCATCAAAAGCTTTTGGAAATGCATAGATCTCTGCAAAACAGCTGGAAAAATACTCAGATTAATTTAATAGCAGTTATCAATTCTATTTGATAAGGATRAATGTCCGTACCCCTCTGCCAATGTGAATAAGCAGTTTCCATAATTAAAGAAAAATGTTTGATTGTGTGCAATTTGTTTACTTTCACAGGTAAAAGAATGATGATACAGTTTGCTTACTTTCTCACTAGGATCCTTTAGGAAATCAACAATATGTTTTCATTTTTTTTAATAACAACATCCATCCTTTCATTAATTAGACAATGGTATCAGCACTACAAAGTAGATAAGGTTTGTTTTGCAGGGTTTTGTGGTCCCCATTTGTCATGTCCATATAAGACCATTGCATTTTAAAGATAAGAGACAAGGAAAATCAGCTACGTGAGCAGCTTTCTAACTGGTTCTTTCATTTCAATCCAGCATTAATTATCTCTTCGTGAATATATACAATAGCTTCTTTACTTTGGACATACTATTTTTTTTGTGAACAAAATGTGTATTTGTGTACAAGGTTTTCTGTTTGTTAATTTATATACTTCACTTAAACAAACATATCAAGCTTGTCAAACTTTCCCAGCCTCTAACCGAGGTGGTAGATCCTGAAGTCTGAAATGCAAGTGGTTCTGTGTACTGTTTTTCCTAGAGACTAGTGGCACTTTTAGCCCCCAGCCAAACTGATGCATAAAGTGGAAGCAATCCCAGGTACCATAAGGGTCTACAACGAGGTCCGTGTTCCTGTGGTGCACATTCCTGCCTGCTTCTCTTACGCTGGGGAGTATCTCTTGCTAGTTTATACCTGCAGAAAATTAGAGCTTTTGTTCACATAGACACATTGCCAAGGGTGGGGAGATTCTTTAACTGTTACTTACCTTGGAAATTTCCCCACAGACTTCACTAAGCACATGATCGATTCCTACTTTTGTAGCCCAGAACCTTGTTAGATAGGCAATATCATACACAGAGGATTTAACTCACAGTTTATTCCTTAGCAATTTCAGTTTGATTGAGGGACTCCCCCAACCCCCACCTCACCTCCAGTAGAGTCCAAGGTAAGTCAACAAATCTAAGAAAAACATCAACAAATCCAGAACCACAAACCCTCGTCTTGCATACCAACACCTACAAATTGCACCAAAACGTGTGCAAATTGCATTTAAGATTTACTTTTGAGCCACAAGCTCTGTATAGCTGAGTTTCTATTACTTTAARACTTTATTGTTAAACTGCATTGGCAGAATGATTCTTCAAAGCCTGGGTATGATTTCATAAAAGAGTTTCACTGAAGTAATATAAAATTCTTGAGATATCAGTTGTCTAGAAGTAAAGGGAAACCAAATTACAGTACTCTGTAAAAAAAAATAACCCTGCAAGAATTTTGATGTAAATATTGCATATTTGATTTGTTTGCATTATAGAAAAGTTTTTATTGTATTTTCAAGTAAATATTAATTACTATTTTCTCATATTTATAAACATATATTCAGAAAAAAAATATTTTGAGTAAGGTTTATGACTACCTTGAATAACTGTAGCCTTTATATAATCTTCAAACTAACTAGATACGGAATCCAAAGAAATTATCAGCCAATTTTTCCACGGCCTATTTGCTGATATTTTTAAATCAGCATTTGTACATAGTCTCGTAGTAAAAAATGTCATTCTAACCTCATCTTTTTTTAACCCTTGCTTTCATGTATATAGTCATATATAATGGATTTAGTCAGAGCATACAGCTGCTTAGGTTGAATCCCAAGATGATGTCAAAAGGTTTCTGTGATAGTGAGCCTAACTGAAAGACTTGGTATCTGAAAGCCATTCCTTAAGGTGCATGGGTAGGAGTGAAATTTTTTCAGCTACCTAGGAGTTAAGTGTCTGGACTAAGCTAGACTTCTATCTCATTTTCAGCTGATAGACAAAACAGGTATCCATAACTGATCCCATCCCACAACAGGTATGCAAGTTACAATAATGTTAGCATGGTTGACACTATGGTAGATAAATCCTACCTTTAAAGTAACTGTGACACATCCATACTTCAGACATTTTCTATATGAAAAGACTAAAAAAAAGCATCTAATTTTCAAGTATGAGCTAGTTTTTAATGTCTGAAGTAATTTTTAATGTTGTTAGTCCAATCTAGATCTCAAAGGTATCATTGCAAAATAGAATTTGTTTTAAAATTTTTTAAATGCTAATTAATATTAAGCAAGAGATATAATTTTAAAAGATTAACTATCAAATGTGATTTACTGTAACTCACAAAATGGACTGCAGAACTCCTAAAAGGAGCAGATTTTGAAAATAAATACAACATACTTTCCAGTGTTATAACTTGTGCTCACATGTCAGTAGTTGAAATGAATGCATCTACATACTCTGAAAAAAACATTTTCTTTTGTGTTACTGATATGTTTTCCTTTGAGATGACAGGATGCTAGCCTTTCTCTTAAAGAAATAAAGTACTGTCCCTCAGAATAAAATAAATGAATACATAAACACAAGCATCAAACAGGCTTTTAAAACTATGTGCTATAAGCCTTAGCTTGTGTGTAACTTTAGCAACAACATTTCTTAATGGAAAAATGAGTAATTAAGTAGTGTTATAGCTCGCTTCATGAGTAAATACAGAAGTTGTTAATCAGTGTTATTACTTAATAATATTTAGAGAATAACTCCTTGATAACAAAATATTTAGATAGATAAAGGAAAACTGCCTAATTCAGCTAGGAAATTTGATGAACTCAGAGAAAATAAATAGTATACTTTTTCATTAATGCAAAAGCCTCTAACAGTAAAATGAAAGAATTAAAATCACTGGTGTAAGGTGTATGGAACAAAGACAAAGTTAATGATGATGTACAGTATTCCAGAAACTGCAGCTGAAAGCTTTAATTAAATAAGAATTGAGCATAAATAAAGGACTTCGGAGGGGCTTTTGGTTTTGTGATAGTGTCACGGTTCCACTATAAGCCCTCAGGATGAGACACTGCTAAGAACAAAAATARATAATGTTATTGGCAAGATAAATACTACTGAAGACTGTGTCATACAGATAGAAGCTACAGATAGTTTGGAGAGAAATATTGTAGCAATTACTCCTGAGCACGACATACGATAGATTTGTTTTACAACTAATTAGTAAAGCAAAAATAGGTGATGCTATATTAACTTCTTGTTTTAGGAAGTACTGAAGTCATTACTGGGAAAAAAAACAACTAAGAAAAAGTTACGGAAAATCACGTTAGGTGATCAGTAGTTAGGTCAACCAAATAAGTAAAATGGTTAAGAAAGTCTGTGACTTTTTTAATTTAGAGGAATTAGGGAAACTTATTAGATAAGCTTGTGAACTTACACAATGAAGAGGCATAGAATTTATTTAAGTAAAATATGCAAGAACTATGAGATTTTGCTTAAGTCTTCAGCAAAATTGATGGTATAACTCTCAGTGGCAAAGACAGCTTGGCTAATGAAAATGATTAAAAYTGAGCAAAACTCAAAATTAAAACTTAAATTTCTATATAGTTGGAGGCAGTTCAGGGAGAAAAAAAGTCACATTTTTTTCCATCTGAGAATATTGAAAGTACTCTGTATGAAATTAAGCATTTTTTAGTTTTTATTAATTTACTGATTCATTTTTAAAAAAATAAAGGTATCAAATCAAAGATTGTAGATAAGACTGGAAATACATTTATTGAGGTTAGGACAAATAGTGAKCCTATTAATTTGACTTAAATTATATTCAGATTTTTCAGCTATATTTGAAAGAAAAGTATAGTTGAAGGGAAATAAAAATCAGGGAAGTTCAATATGAGTTTAATAAAGATAATTCAGGCATATAAGCTTCATATTTATCTTGGAGAAACTAGTTTCCTTTCACTATAGTAAATTTTACCTGAAATATACTAAGCATTTGATATAAAACAGAAAAATCATTGCTGACACTGAAACAGGAAATTTGCATGACTTATGAGGTAGAGAATAAGAAAGAAGAGAGAAATTGCAATGAAAAGACAACTTTTATCATTGCAAGTTATGAAGGAATTTCTTTGAAGTAAGAGCAACAGATTCAAGTGTCATCTGAAAGGAGATGGGCAATCTTAAGGACAAAATAATAGAATAAAATTTAAAAATTCAGAATGCAAAAGTAATGCACTTGAGGACTAGTAAGATTTTTTTTGCTCCCTCTTGGACACTTAGCTGCTTGAAAGAAGAGAAAAAAAAGTCAATTATAGTAGTAATTTTGAAAATGTGATCATAAGAGTTAAAAATTCCAAAAGCAGATATAGGAAGTCTGTAGCTACTGTTTGGATCTCATCTAGAATTGGTGTACATCACTTCTTGTGCAAATAAGGATGCACAAGAAAGGATGATTCAAACTAGAACAGTGACACAAAAGGGCTACTAGAATGATCAAGGGACAAAAAATCATTTACAAGATTAAATAAAGGGTATGCCAAGACTGTGCAATGAACTTGTCACAATGACATGCACCATCTCCCATGCCAAACACACTAGGACTGTTCAGTTTGGCTAAGAGATAGATATGTTAAATGTCTATACAGTTATGTGTTGAATAAAGAGGGTTTATTAACTCTTCTGGCGCAAGAAATACATGTATATATGAGAGACTAACCAGAAGTAATTTCATAAAAAGTAGGTGGCTCTTCACACAATATAGTAATACTGCATTGTTGTAAGATATTGCAGATGCTAATGGTTGAAAATGCATTGCTTGCACAAATTTGATTTCACAAGTACATTTGATTAATCATGGGTTATTAAATAAAAATTCCACTTCTGACTCAGGATGCCCCTGAATTCCTTATCAGAGGTTTGGGAGAGTATCTTGGGTAAGTATTACTCCATACTTGCCCTATTATTATGCTCTTCTATAAGTATCTTCCTTTTGCTGGTGCTGGAGATAGAAACTGGTTCAAGTGGACTTTTGTTCTGATTATACATGACTAGAAATAGCATATGCTACATCTACATAGTGTTGAATGCATGAGCTATTTTGTCCTTCACAGGRACATAATTTGTCCTCAGGTACAACACCTCACTATTACAATATTGTAGTAAACTATCTTAAGTCTGCTGCTATAAAGATTCAAGCTAATAACTTCTCAGGATATGGGTGACTAAAATTGAGGTATGCAGCTTTATATTATCTTTCATTTCTCTACAAAACCTCAGTTTATATACCCTGCCAAAACAAAGAGAGAGAGAGATAGCATTGTTCTGAATAAATACTGAATCTTAACCAGAAGCTACCTTCTGAAAAGCTAAGAACAGCTAGCATGATTCTGCAACAAAAAGTCATCACTGATGAATGACTTGTCAGTGGTTCTATATTGTTCAACTTCAGCTCTTACAACACATTCATTATTTCAAAAACAGTGGCAATAAATGATTTACATAAAACATTTGAATTGTGTCATTTTTGTTATCTTTCTGCTACTGTTGGAGATAATGTATTTTGACTTCTATGAATAGATCACTAAAATTGTTAAGCAAATAGGCTGGTATTTAAAATAAAAACCTAATTTCTGAAATGATAATCATAAGTGATTTAGAACCACTGGATCACAAGGCTTTATGAAAAAATATGTAAAAAACAAGGAATGATACCTTCTTGAAAACTGTGCTTAACTCTCCAATATATACGGTAAAGAATTCACATTTTATCTTTGCCTAAGAACACAGTGTTTTGAAACTGTGGCTGATGTTTAGCATAATCTATTTTATTTTTCTAATTGATGTATATTTGCTAGAGSATTTCTTAGTTCCTAGTCTTATTTTCGACCCATTCAACCACATTATTTTAAAATCTTTTTAAAATTTGATTTGTGCAGCATGACATAAATTGTAGGTATTATATCTGTTATATCTTCAAGAAAAGGTGACTTCTATTTTTCTAAGTAGCTGCTAGCTTTCTGCATTGCTATCATCAAACAATTTGGGTTGCATCTTTCTACATTGTCTACATGTAGGAGAATGGCTCCAATGTAAGAAATATCTCTTAATTTTACACATTTTCATGAGTAGTATAATCATCTGTGTCAGATATAACTGCTAAAATACAATTCAAAGTTGCATATATTCTTTTAAAGACTTTATAGGAGTCTTCTGCTTAGTTTGAATGCTAACCTAAGATAATGATGCATTTTATCTGTAATGAATCATGTGGTGCTCTGAGCATCTGATTTGCATACTCATCCAGTATTCTCTTTTATYAGTCAATATAATCCCATTGTTTCAGATCTGAAATATTCATGGTAGGTTTTTGTTTGTTTGCTTGTTCTCCCAACAGGTGAAAGAAGGACACATTTAGTCTGGCCAGATTTCTGTGAAAGTGTAGAACTTCTAGGAAATTGTTTCTAGTGTTTTTCTATACTAGAATGGGGTAGGCAGTGAGTTCCTAAAKTAGGTTGTTCCAACACTGAAGTTACCATAAAATCTAGTTGCTTCCGAGCACCAAGGGACTAATACCRTGAGCTGCTGAGCCTGCAGGAAGGACTTTAACCTTTAGGATATTCCTTTACCAACTTGATATAGATGGGAATGATGGCAGATATTATCATTCCTGACAGAGATCATGGCAGTGATCCTGGCAGAGATCATCCACACTCTCTATCCCTCTCTTTTATGTGGTAAATATATACACCACAAAAGACAAGGGCTGAGAGATTATTAACATACTACAATTCTAAACAACAGATAACTTCTTGTAGTGTTGCTGTAGAGTTACAGAAATCCTATGTACAGAAATSCAGCGCATTTTCTGTCCAAAAGCAGGGAAAGTAAGGCTGAAATATGAGTTTATTTGCTAATCCTATACACCTTCTTGTCCTGCCACTATGGTTGAATGTGCCAATATGTCAGAAGATTTTTCAGTCACTTTTTTTCTTTTAGATCCCCTGAATATAGTAGCTAGAATTTCTGGGTCCAGTCATAAAAACATTTCAGCCCTCTACTCAACACACCCTTAAATATTGCAATGAAATTATATATAGAAAGTAATTAATAGACAATTGACCATCTGACAACATGGACACGTCCTTTGATGAAGTCAGCAAAGAGTAGCAAAACTCTTACATCTGTAGATACCTTTGAAAACATTTAGAGATGAAAATGTGAAGAACTGTAAGGATTCCATCATCACTGCAACATGTTGGAGCAACTGCTGTAGCTTTTCACTGCTTACAGAAGTTGGTGAAAYGTTGGCAGAACATTTGCTAGGTGTACTATTGCCTGAACAGTGCTTAGGATCACAGTGGCTTCTCATCTGATCAAGATCTGTTGAAATGTTGCTTGCAGTTTGTCATTTGTAAAAGAACCACGTCAAAGTCTACAACCATCTTTGCAGCTCCGGTAAAAATGCTTAGCAATGCAACTGTTGTCTTTGTTTCCTCATCCAAGGAAATTTGCTCATGTCATCAGATGCTTCCCTGGTGAGAAGCATTGTAGGGCCAGAATGAATATCATCCTTACTGATATATTCTCATCAGTGCTATCTAGAATAAGGCATTGACAAATTATATTAACAAAGTTAAGCATATTTTTTTGTTCAATTTCTAACAATTTGTAAGTAATACAGCATCACATTTCAGGCTGAATATGATCCTTAGGACAATCAACTTGCTGTGTAAGTACAAAACTCTAGACTTGCAATTGATAACATACTTAATGGGTTTTGCATGTAGCACCTGCATGGTTACTGTGTATCAGATCATAGTTTAAAACATGTAACAGCAAAACATTAGTGTAAAGCAGTCTAACAGAGATTTAAGTCATCATGGTGCAGCCATAGAAGACTGGTCAAATATCTAGAATAGCTGATAATAACYGGTATCAGTCAGCTTACAATACACAGTTTTTTGAATTTCAATAGTTCCAGTTAAGTTTCAGTGCTGGGCTAATACTGACATAAAGAGACATCATTTTAAAAGTAACGACAGATTCAGAAGACAGAAGATACTATATTATCTGATTTCACAGTTAGTCAGGGTAGGGAAAAGTGACATTTGTGCCCTGAGAATATTAGCTATATTTGTATACAAAAGGCTGACTCAACAAGAAATGACACTATGCAACAGATGTTATGGAGAAGTCCTGCACAGGCTCAAACCACTGAATGTCTTGCAAAGTCATGTGCTAGGCCCTAAACCTTAAAGATGACTTTAACCAGTAATAATGACAATCACTTATCATTGTTTCCATTCAAATTTATTGGTGTCTAATGACTCCTATTTGTTCATAATATTTTGGGTATGTGTTTTGTCTACTTCATTCTAGTGACAAGAATGCACTCCTAACTTTAACCTACTGCTGACTAGCATACCATCAAATTAATGAATACAAATAGTTTTGGGCAGAGGAGGTTTCTAAAGAACACAAGAGAGTATTAAATATAATTGTAGTTATTCGATAGAAAATGCATGAAAGTACTTTTTAATAATGAGTGGCTTATTTCATAAGTGCTTACTTCTAACAATAGTACAGAAAAGTGTATTTAGAATAAAATTGCCATAGAGGTGACAAGGTATTAAAAGAAAAATAAAGACTAAAATTGACATAAATGCCAATTTTATAAAAATGGCATAAATGCGTAGAACAATTTCTTCTAAATAATGCATACTTATTTTCTCTACTTGTAAATTTTTCATCTGAAGTTTTGATAGAGATTTTGTACAGGAGCTTCTCAGCTTTGCTGCAAGATAGGGTTACACATGCTGGCATCTCTTCCTTTCCACTCTGTTTGCTTCCAATTGAACTATCCTCAAATTTCCTGAGTCACATGCCCAGACATATTAACAGKCTGACCAACAAATGAGGCACTCTCTCTATGTAGGGGCTCATAACTCAGTTTAAAGAATGATAATAAGCTCTCCTGCAATGCAGCTCAAACTTAAAAAGGCTAATTGCAACCTTTTTATCTATCAAATACATTGATTTCTTGTGTTTTAAAAAAGACAAAGAATTAGTAAGTCAGTTTTGTAWCATATTTTTATCGTTTCCACTCAGAAGCAAAGAATAGAAATCCTTTTGCTTCCACAATTCTGAAGCTGGAAATATCTGCCCTTTTAAGAGTAAATGAATGTGGAATTTAAGGATGGTTGTTTATAGTTCCAGTAAACCTAATAAAAAAGATTATACAGATCATTTACAAGAACTGGAGTAAAAATACTCTCTTTACAAGAGCAGCAGTAAAAAAATGTCCATCAATTCAGAATGGAGATAACTGGTTTGTAGAAAGTCTGAAGAAGAGCAAAACAATACAACAGAATGCTTACCAAGGTGGTATTTCAAACATGCTTCTTTTACAATATTGGTATTTGAGGAACTGTAATTGTTGCAGAAAACTGTAAATAACTGATGGACTGTATGTCCATCATATGCTTGGTGGACATTAAAAAYTAAATTACAATTTTCTCATGGTAAAATTAGTGGCATAAAATTATTGGGGACATGACTGCAGATCTAAGTTCATCCTTAACTGTACAAAAGGATCCAGAAATTATCTTTTTCTCTCTCAGTTAACCATACAGTCACGCAGTAACATTATCTTTAGTAGTTAATTTATTAATAAAAATGTATCTCATGATGTGGCAATAGAAAAAAAGTAAATTCTATATTTCCTTTGTACTTTGTACATAGAAGCTGAGTTCACAGAAATGAACTCAAACTGAAACTGCTATTTCTAGTAGAAGGCTTTAGGACAGGCTTTATGATGGAAAGTTTATGGGGGGGACTGAAGCGGAATATCCCTGTTTCACATCTGTGCAGTTTGGGGCAGCACTACAAGAGCAGGCTGCACAGCTTGCGCAGCATCACCACAGGTGTTGGCCACAATGGGCCTTGGCCACCACAGGTGTTGGCCACCACAGGCCTTGGCCACCACGGGCCTTGGCGGGAGCCTCCTCACGGCTCCTCCCATCTCTCCGCTTGATCCCTTCGGCCTCGCGAGTGTCCCCGGCCACGTCGTGGGGCCTGGTGGCCTCCACCACGAGGGTGTCCCTGCCCCCCAGCTCCCCCTCCATCGCTCTCTGGCTGACTCCTGGGGCCCACACCCCACTACTTTTTTGGGTGGGAGAGGAGCGGTGGGGAGAAGCTTGATGCGGTCTGGTGACACCCAGGGCCGGGCGCCTGCCTGCCTCCCCCTGCAGCGCCCCGCGGGCCTCACGGCCCCGCCTGCGCCCCACACAGCGAGGCGGCGGGAGGCGGGAGGCGCGAGCGCGCTGCGGCGGCGGCGGCGGGTGGGAGGCGGGAGGCGGCGGCGGGCGCCGCGCTCCTCCCTGCGTCAGGAGGTGCGGCTCCCCCGGCCGCCGCTGCCCGCCCCCGCCGCGCTCATGTCTGTCTTTAAACAGCCGCCGCAGAGAGGGCTGGGCACATGTGCCGCGCCGCCAGCCGCCCCTGAGCGCCGCGCCCGCGCAGCCCCTCTTCCGCCGGTGCCCGCGCGGAGGTGAGGCGGCGGCAGCGGGGAGGGGAGCGGAGCGGAGCGGGTGCTGCCGGGGGCGGGGGGAAGGTGTCCCCGCGCGGTGCGGAGCCGGAGCCGGGTGGTGGCGGCCGGGGGCCGTGGCGCTGCCGCCGGCGGAGACAATAGCGGGGCCCGCCGAAAGAGCGGCCCGTGCGCCTGGTTTCCGCGGCGGGTGGGTTGGACGGATGTCTGCGTGCGCTTTCCGTTTTGTTCTTTTTCTTTATTTTTTTTCTTTTTTTTTCTCTTCTTTATTTTTTTTTGGCGGGGAATTTCCTTCCTTTCTGCTCGCGTGAATGGTAGACGTCCCATTGATGCCGCGCGCGTGGCGTGGGGCGCCTTGAGAGGCCGCGGAGAGGTGCGATGCCGCGGTGCGCGCGCCGCTGGCCCCGCGGGTGGGCGAGAAGGAGCCGCCGAGGGCAGCGCGGGCTGCGGGGGCTTCGGTTTGGGGGAGCCCTGGGCCGAGGAGGAGGATGGAGGAGGGCAGAGACCTGCGGCGGCGGGATGCTCTCGCCCTCATGCCGCGCGGGCGGGCGGCTGCGGGGGCACCCCCCTGTCAGCCATGTTTGGGTGGGTGTGCTAATGAAGACCTTCCCTCAGCCTGGATTTATTTGTTTTCTGCCCCAAATTTCAGTGATTTCAGCGCTCCACGTACTGCAGCGTATCCACAGAGCGACAGCGTACGTTGACGGCTACAGTCTTCTTGCAGTGACTGATTTTTTGAATTTTATTCAGTTTCCTCAAATTTCCTTAACAATTCTTATTTCCACCTTTGTTTCTTTTTGTTCAGATTTTGCTAGTATTAACGTGAACTGGAGGTCCTGCAGTGAAACTCAGAATTTCTTTGCAATGCTTTTTTTTTTTTTTTTTTTTTTTCTTTTTTTTTTTCCTGGAAGTAAATGAGATTGTAGAAATATGTCCATGCTGTCACGCTGACTTGCTAAATGAGAGGCTGAAAAAGGAGTTGTTCCATTCCAATAAATCTCACTTTATTTGTAAAAGATACCAAGATCTCGTCCTTATCAGCCATTTTATTTTGTCTGTGTGGTATTGCTTAGCAAGCCCACAGTCATAGTATTGATTTCTAAGAGAAGCCTAATTATTTTTACATAGTATGTCACTGTGAATACATCACTGTATTTACTATAGGATAGAGATGTAGATTTCTCCAAATTTGTTTCCCCCTCCCAGGAAAGGTATGCATTAGGAAATTGAAGATTTCCTTTTTTTTTTTTTTTTTGATAGCTTGTATCTGTGTGTTGGATGTATTATCCAGACAGTTTTCTCCATTTACTAAAAAATGGTGACAACACCCTCTTGTATCTGTGTGTTGGATGTATTATCCAGACAGTTTTCTCCATTTACTAAAAAATGGTGACAACACCCTAAAATCGTTTTTATTTAGCAGTATATTTCCCAGATATGCATTATCAATACCCCATTAAAAAGGGAACTTTTAAAAAATACCTAAGTAATGATTGCTTAGCTTTGTACTTGGCTAATATACAAGATTATGATTTATGCTTAGAACCTATTAAGATAAGGCRTTTTTTTAGGGCCTGATTTTTAATTCTGTCCACATGTAACACTCCCTTTGGGCTCAGTTCTGCACTTCAAGTTCAAGAAAAAAAAATCCCATTGTTTATGATCTGTGGATGAWGAAACAAGCTGTTTTATAGCTGTTCAGATGTGACATCAGTATTGAAATTAAATACATGAAACTGCTAAGGCACCCTGAAGCTACTTTTGCAGTATAAGCTGATTCATATTGATCTCTAGTGCCTTGTCATTCTTAGAGTTTTCTTTTTTCTTACAGGCAAGCAAGTGAAAAAGTAGTAATACAGATGAGAACCATATAATTTGAACAACTCCGTCAACTCTTTTGTCTTTGCTATATATTGCAGCAGCCTGTGTGCACAGAATTTTTAAAACATTGGATTTTTTTGGAAAAGAAAAAAGCAGGTTATTCAGAGATAAACACCCACTTCCCTGGCTACTAGCCATGCCACTGACTTTCTSTCATACCAAGGAATAATATTCTTCCGGCAAAAGACAACATATCTGTTAACTTTGGAAGAACAATTCTGGGTTGTTAGTTCATAAACTRTGTGAATCAACATAGCAATGAATCATTAAAAAAATAGTAAACACAAACTAAGGTACTGAGATTTAGTGTCATCAGATGAAGATAATTGGAGTTTACCTTCTGAGTATATACTTTCATGTAAATAATGTCACTCAGAAAAGTGAGATTTAAATTTAAGTAATCTATATGTAAAGTTTTAGTATTTAAATACATTTCCTAGAGTTCTTTCGTGTCTCTCTTTTCCTGGCTTTAATCTTTCAATAATTATACTGCCATCCCATTAATTTTATACTAGTAGTAGCTTTTGTGACTTTTCAAAGATCTCTGAATTCCCAGTTGTTTACAGAAGAACTTTTACATTTGAGCAGATGGCATCCTGGAACTTCACTGAGGCCCTTCTTCCCTCAAACTTATTCAAATGTGAGCTTGCCGTTACTCAGGAAATGTTCTCAAATAATGTAGGAAGATATGTCAAAGACAGTAACTGAATACTAGTATTCTAAAGACCTGGATGCACAAAACCTGACACACACATCAATTGCAAAAAAAAAAAAAAAAAAAAAAAAAAAAAAAAAAATCAGAATTATCAAAGCAGTTGCTTAAGGAAATAGCAATAATTGGGCTGAGCTTCCCAGAAGTCTACATAGAAATATGAGTCTTACTTTATATTCTAAGATTAGGGATTTCTTTTTTTTCTATCATGGGGAAAAAAGAAAAGAGCAAGGCYGTGTTGTGAACAACATGGTCTTTAATCCACCTTGTGGTGCCAGTAGTCCATTTCCCACTTTGGAAAAATGAACTTTTGTAGCTGGCGAGTGAAATGATATTTGTATTTCAAGTGTCAGGAATGGATACTGCAGTGCTAATGATTCATCATGCATTTCTTAGGACAAAATGGGGAAAGGATGGTGAATTGGAGTGGAAAGATGACACGGTTGGATTTGATATAAAGGAATTTGGATTAATCTTTTTAAAGATTTAAGACTTTACAGTAACATAGTTTGAAAGCACGACAACACAAAATTACTCAGAGTTGAGGATATGCAAATTTTCTGCTAGCCTATCTGTGATTAATTCAGTCTTTTTGGTTACATAGTTGAGTGTTTTTTGGTTACATATAAAGACAGATTCAGGTGTAATCACATAAGGTTTCCCCCAAGGACACCTTGATTTTTTTTCATTAACCTATTCAGATGCATAGAGGGCAGAGAATTAAGGTCTCAGGACAACTGTTAYAATACCTAGCTTTCAATATATAATTTTGTGACTTAAATAGCTTTTCAGTATTTCCTAGGAAATGTTTAATATATTTTCATATCCTCTCCCATCTCAGAAGAGTGATAAGATCTTACGGTAAAATCTTAGTCATGGTGTAGCTTATCTGGTTAATTAGAAAAGGGAGATTGTGTCTCAGGTTGCCTTTTGAACTTGACCAATCCACAGWTGAGTGTATTCTGAACTGCTAGTATTCCTTCACTCAGCTTCAGSTGGAAGAATAACTACTAAACTTGATCCTTCAGTAAACTATCTGTATAATAATAATAATAAAAAAGGCTACAGAGCAAGTCATAATTTTTCTGTGTCTGAATAGCAGATTTCAGTAGGTACATGATGCAAATCAGTAAAATTGACCAGTGAGGAGAAAATACAGAGAAATCCATAAAAGCTGGTGAGAGGATAGTCTAAGAGCAATAACATCTTCAGATACTACATGCAATGAAAAGCAAAACCATTCAACAAGTCTAAGTTTTAACATTCTCAATTTCTGTTCAGTCAGTTCTGAATTTTAAAGCTGTTAATTTACATTGTATGATTCTGAGAAAGAAATCTTATTTTCCTTACCAAACTATATTGTTCCTCTTATAATTGTAGAAAGTATTCACCAGTAACTAGAATTTAGGGGGACTAATATGACAAATTGCTGTGCAGGTTCTTGATGTAAGAGTAAGCCAGGAGTAGTATTTTGTAGGAACTGGGAGCAAATTTCCCAGCTATAGTAAACAGATGCTGTGTCACTGAAGTCTGTATAACTGCCTCTGCTTGCAGCAATCTGAATTTGATTGTGTGCCTTTAAATAGTTTTGCTATAATCTAAATGATGCCAGAATCAAAAATACTCACATTTTCTAATACTTTGAAGTCACCTATAGCCCCAAAGCTGACACTTTTTACAATTTAATGTAGTGTGTATGTGCTAATTAGCATGTCTCAGGTAACATCATTGAAGAATACAGAGAAATATAAGTTTTATTTGTACAGAATATAGTTACCTTTCATCATGGTGAAGTTAGGTACCTTTTGAATCTACATCTATTTCTAACAGGCTATATTAGACTGTCTAGGGCAAAATGCTAGATAGATCATACAGTCAGTGCTGAGGAACAGCTTAATGGCTGCTCCAGTAGACGGATAAAAATGGGCTTGACTAGGCAAGAAGACTATGTTGCGTATTCTTATTTCTGCCAAAGAACACATTACTGCATTGCAGTAGTAATTCAAAGTCTGTTCAACTGAGCATTGTAACATAGTGTAACTCTTCCTGAAATAATTATCCGTACGCAGATTTCACCAGCTATTGCCATTCTTCCCAGTCATAATACTCCCACAAAACTCAGTTTGTTTCTGCAGTCTTCTTTCTGTTAGGTAATGGCCATCATATTTGACTATTACTCCCTGCTCTCCTGCCAGCACCAGTGGCCTGATTCCCTTTTGTAGACTCAAAGCAAGTCCTTTGCTCCTTATTGTTTTTCTTTTTTTTTCGTATCTGTTGTTCCCAACATCATTCTTCTGTCAACTCCTAGACAAGGGTAGACGCTTATGAGATGAATTTTACATGTTTTCTTCAAGGTGCAGAAGCTCCTCATCTTTACTCCTGTATATCATTCTCATCCAATGGTTTCATACTGCCTGAAACGTTTGATATGAGTATCAGTCAAGATCTTTCATGTTGTCTGTCATGGTGAAAATCCTGACTCTGTTCTGTGCCCTCTGCTGAATCACACTGTTTTCTTCATTTGGAGTTAAGGTGGAGATCTTGTGAATAGGAGCATAAAATACTAAGCACCTTGTGGGATTGGACTATTAGATTATGCTACCGCAATCTGCCTTCAAAACAGAGATTACTATAATGGGAACTCCTTGCAGTTTATTGTATTCTGCCACCCCCAGAGTAACATGTCGATATGTTGAGTGCTTCCTCAGAGAAGAACACTGAGCTCTGAAGAACAGAATGTTAATCTTTAGCTCACTTTAAGGGCAAACGTTGAACTTAAAGAGGTACCCATTASTTCCTTTTTTCTATTTTCATGATGTTATGGTAGCATATCAAGACTTCTGAAAAATTAGAGGTTCTTTTCTGTTTGGGCTTTCTTTATATATTTATGAATATTGTTTCCCAACTYGAAGATAGAAGGTGGTTTTAGTCAAATAAGATTTGAGGATACTTGTCATTCATTAAAATCTGTATGTAGTAATTTTTCAGAATTTCCTTGTTTTGATCAGGTATAAAAATAAGATGATAAAAGAAGTAGAATACACTGTGAAAAGAACGGAGGGCTTACTGGATCTGTTCTTTTTCAGAGAAGTGTATTCCTTTTTAAAATCAGCAATATAAAAATAATCTTGTTTTAATTTTTATCAAGAAAGCATTGATAAAATTCTTTAGTACTTAGCTGTATCAGTTGTTACTGTAGCATTGTAGGAATGTTTTAAATGTAAAAAGTGCCTTACTAATGACTTTTTATAGAGATTCTTGCTGTAATTGCAAGAACATGGGCAGTTATTCTCCTTTCAAATGTTTAAGCCAGTAAGATATTTTTGTTCATGTTTTTCTGTACAGGCTGTGAAAATCTAAAGCACTTTTTTATTGATACTGCACAGTTGAGAGTATTTGAAATACAGTGTTGATCTAGTCAGTGTCTGTATATTGGCAGGTAGATCTGATGGTCTCTAATAGATAAGTCTCAAAAGGGAATCTGACATAAGATTCATTACGAATGTAAATAAAGGTGAAGAGGAGTAGACACTATCGGACAGAACTGTTAAAACTCTCACTTGAGAGTAAATATGAGAAAGGTTAGAAGAAAAGGATAGGTTAAAAAAAAATCTTTCTGAACTTTTTTCTTGGTGCTTCAACAGTAATGAAATTGCTTTGATTCCTACTGCAAATGTACATGGTTTGGTCAAGGGAGACTTCACAATTTTTATCTCCGTGTGCCAGCATTTTTGAATTTGTGCCTGAACCTGAAATAGAAGCTCTATAGTGAGGCCAGATCTCCTATGGAGCTAATTCAGGTCTGAATTCCATATTGCAAGAGATTATTATTGCTTAAGCTGCTAATGTGGCAGTCTAAGTGGTTGCTAAGAAAGTTGCTTTCTTTCTGAAYGCTGACACATTAAGATTTGATTCTTCTTGCACAGGAGAAAACAACAAAATTCCCACTGTCTTCTGAGAAATAAAGTTTGAATTGGCCATTTGCTTGACATGTCAACAAAGATGCACTGTTTTAGCTTTCCAGAAAGAAATACTAGAAAGTGCCAGAAAGAAATAAAGATTTTAACATAGCAGAAAAAATACTAGTAAGACATCACAAAATTCTGGTTAGTCTGTTTCATTTAGTAACTTGTTTCTGAAAAGTTTGTGTATATCAGCTCAGATTATTGATTACTACTGTTAATGCAGACATTGTATTTTTTTTCTAAATATTCTTCAAAATGAACCATGTACTGTTCAGCAACTTCTGTTAAATTCTCTCAAACAATAATAATAATAAAAGTCAGCTCAGCTTAAGATTAAGTTTAGATTTTTTTAAAAAGGTGAATTTACATAAGGAATGGAACTACCTTTGGTGCTTTAATTTGTGGAAAAGTCCAGAGAAAAATTATATTTCCTTGTAAATGTAAGAATTAAAATGTCCTGTCAGTGTTTTCATCTGACACACTACCTCAGTTAAGTTATGAAAAGGATGAGTGAGACAACTTAGAAATAAAAAATAAATCAGTTGCTCTAATATTGTGATCAGATCAAATATAGCACCCCCCAAGTGTCTTCAATTAYGCCAAGTTATATTTTAGACATCTTATTGTTAATCCAAGATGCTGGTAATTGTATAGAATCATTATATTTTAGCATACAAGAAAAGATTTAGAACTTGAAGTTTGAAATGACCTGGATGGCTGAGTCTACAATGATATCTTATTCTGCAATTCATTAGTAACCCTGGTGGTTTGTCACATTTGTTAATAATCCTTAGGAGAGACAATCCTATCATTTAATGCTATGTTACTGTACAGGTTTGTAGAAGGTAGTTAGCCATGGACCTGAAATAGTACCTTAACAGAATTTGGTATGATATTTCCTGCTTATTATTTGATGATAATGTAAAGCTTAAGTTCTCTACTTGACTACATCCAAATTATTTGGGAACCTAAAATAGCTTTTGATTGATAGAGGTGCTAAAGTCCAATATTGTGATACCAAAAAAACTTGTTCAGTTATTCCCGTTTCATCTAACTTTGCTTATTGAGTACCCTTACTAGGAATCTTCCTGTTCATTCTTCWTTCCAGAGAATTAATGTCCAGAACTAGCACAGTCTGAATAGTTTGGTGCTTGCCTTCTGTTCCCGTTAGATTTGGGTCAAAGAGTAAGTTTTGTGCAGGTCTATTAAAGTGCCTTCTAGGAATGCCTAGAACAAAACACTGGATTCCTTGCACAAGTCAATTGTGACTATGTCTTTAAATTTGCACCTGATGGTGGTGTCTGAGGTAGGACGTTTTGTCTCTTTTAGTTAGTAAAGAGAACAATTTGCTAAATCTGACAGTTGGAGAGTACCTGTGGATTTGYGATACAAGACTTAAGATATGTAATCTTTGATGCGATATGGGCAATGATTCGTACTCAATTAGATAACCAAATTGAAGTGATAATATTTGGTTCTATCTCCCACATTTTCTCAAGCCGTGCAAGTACTACAAGCATATACAGCAATGCCACTATTAGTAACATACTGCTGAATGAAAAGTTAATGAAAAGGAAATTAATATATTACTGTGCTAGGAATAAAAGCATCAAACCCAGTTTAGTGCAAAGTATAGAAACGGAGTGTTTAGTGCATGAGAATACAGATAGTATGATGCAATTTCTGTTGGCATTGACTCATCAGTGATAGCTTCAGATTTGCTGCATTGCACGTTACTATATCTAAAAACCTTATTAATATGGGTATGCCCCTTGAAAACATTTTCATAAATACAGATACATGGCTTGTACTTTTAGACTGAAGATACTTTTTGGTTATTACAGTCAGAAAGGGATTTCAGACTGATGGACAAAAACTGGTGTGGATTCACTTCTGCAGCTGTTTTATCAAAGATACAGAGAAAACTGTGTCATTCTAACTCTGTACTTACTCTGCTTATTGCTTATTACTGAAACTGAGAAGCTRCTCTGATTTACCTCACTGGAACAAGAGAAAAAGAAAAATTTGAAATGTAATTAAAAGTAGTAGTTGAAATACAGATGCTGTCTCTTTAATCCCATAGCTCCCTTAGAACTGTTTAAATGCTTTAATATGTTGTTATTGTTTGTATCCTGATATAACCTAAGTATCTTAGTGACAATTAGAAACTACTGAACTATAGATTGATTAGAATAGGACATAGCCCTTTGAAGGGCTTAAAACCTAAAGGACAAAACAGCTAGAGAGGTCTGCAAGACAATTTATTTAGCCCRGAAATACAGGATAAAGTATTACAATTTCTCTGTTACCTAACAACTTGCTCTCCCCATCTCTGTAGGGGCTCTTCAGTTACTCTGCTGTGTCTAGCTGTTCATTAGGCATGAGGCATATGKTTTTTGKTTTTGTGTTTTGTTTTGKTTTGGTTTTYTAAGAATWGGTGTTAATCAATACAAAGCCTGATTCGAGTTCTGCCATGTTAGAAGGAAGGTGTGTAGGACCCTGAAACCTTCCAGCATCTGCAGGGAGCCATGAAGCAGATCAGAAGCCAGTAAGCTTTACGGTGCTTAAAAAATTGGGCAGCATGCCAGAGCTGGAATTGCTGAGAGAARACAGTAACAGGAGGGAGGTTGTAACACTAGGGAGAGGGAAAGTGAGCAGGCAGCTGCAGGAATTGAGGGAATGAATGAAAAGAGGTTAGAAGGGAATTGAGTAGGCAACTGGAGTGAAGTTCAGCTGCAAAATTCTTGGGCACTATTGAACAAGGTAGTTGCATCGTCAGACACAAGCCTGGTGATAGTACTTAAGCTGACAGAGGTTTTAGTTCTGTGTGTGCAAAGCCTCTTCTTGATAAGCTGTGGGCTATGTTCCAGTGGCTTAACTTCTTTCCTTGTGATCTGTCACTGGGCCCTGAGAAGTAGCATTGAGAAGCTTGATCTCTCAGGTCCKGTACTAGCATTCCAGTAATACCTTACAGTTCTCTGCTTATGTGTGAGTTTGCCAGAGTATTATATAAATCTGCATCCTATGTTTGAGATACTTCATCAAGTCTATAATCAAAAGCTGAAAATGTTCATGTATCCTCTAGTAATTTCTAGTTCTCATCAGTTAAGAGTTCTTGATTAAACTCCTTGTGTAAACATATTCTCTTTGTAGGGCTTTCATGAAGCTTAACACATAATCTAAATCCCTTTTAAGACTCTTAATTGTGCAGATGGCTTTGCACATTTCAGTTTTGTCCCATGTGAATAGTGGAGAATTCCTTGAAAAATATTCCTCCTAAAATTTTTCAGTTACCTTCAATATGGCAGCTGCAGGCAAGTCAAACTGTCCTTTTGAATGACTCGTTGTGTTAAAGAAAAGCATATATTTAAGTTTAGGCATTTTTGTGTCTGTACATACATGTTTGAAACAAAGCTTTTTAAAAGGATTTGGTTGCAGCTTCTCAAGGTGTTTTAGATGTGTTTAATTATTCCCTATTTCCAAGAAACCATTGAAAGCATCAAGGCTCATAAGAAATGAGCATCTTGCCTTTGAAARTAGGATTGTGATTTTATATTTGTTCATGAATACAGGACACTGAGTCTCCCTTGCTTTTGAACCACTAGTATGCATCCTACATATCAAAATCTTAATTGCTGTATGAGTTTTAGGAAATGGCCTCAAAAACATAAGTTGCTCTGTTTGAAGTATTTTAACACAAGCACAACTGTTAACTCAGAAAAAGAATGGAGTTTGTCTTCTAAATTTTATGTAAAATGCTTCTCCTGTTACACCTGCTAAGAAGAATGTTGTTTTACTGCCAAATCAGAATATGAACAATTAGCTTATTGGTCTTCAGGAAAAGTGAAAGATATGCATTTTACGTATATATTTAAGACTACAAAAGTGGGTTTAATTCCTATAATTTTAAAGTAGTTTAAAATAACCTACCCAGATTGCTGGCATCCCTTTCTGTTTTCTTCCTGTCAAAGCACGGGGAGATAAACTGAAACAGGTAAACCAAGGCATACGATTTCTAAATTATGTTTCTTCTGGGTTGTATAACATCTTTCTTTTTTTCACCCCGCACAGGTATTTTCAGTAGAACAAACATTTAGAAACAGAAGTCCTTACTCTTGATTCTGTCATATCACGGACTCATCAAGCACCATCTTCTGTCTAGTTCCTGAGTATTTTTGGCTAAGGAGAGGGAGAGCTTTCTTCAACCCTGGTCTAAACTTGAGCTCCCTACTGTTTTTCACATATTACAAATGCCGAAGAACAGCAAAGTAGTAAAAAGAGACGTAGACGATGAGGTCATTGAATCAGTTAAAGACCTCCTTTCTAATGAAGACTCTTCAGATGATGCATTTAAGAAGAGTGAACTTATGGTTGATGATCAGGAAGAAAAAGATGTAGATGCTGAGGAAGGTTCAGATGTAGAAGATGAAAGACCAGCTTGGAACAGCAAACTCCAGTATATTCTGGCACAAGTTGGATTTTCTGTGGGATTGGGGAATGTGTGGCGATTCCCATATTTGTGTCAGAAAAATGGTGGAGGTAAGTTTTCCAATAGTTAACGGAGCTTTGTCATTTCAAGGGTAGCACAGATATTCAAGAATAAAACATTCTCCAACACGTCAGATTTCTTTTTCAGTTTCTACCAGAGCTTCTGAGGAAAAAAACCCGTATCCTTATCCTCTTTATTTAAAGAGACAAAGCTGCTAAAGAAAGTAGCAGATTCCTCTTCTGAGCTTTCTTTTCCATATATTTCAGGGTAGAAGATTTTGATATGTTCTTGAACCTTTTGATAGGTTCTTGATATGAACCTAACCACTAGTTAAGCAAAACTCTGTTACTTTATGGAGGATTTGTATTATTTAGAACCTTATTATTGTTGCACAAAAGTATTCTTTATAGTACTTTGAGGAAAAAATCGAGGCATTAAAATAAACATAAAATAAATGTACATATACTTTAAAGACGAGAACAGTTTAACTGATATTTAGCAGTACTAAGCTTCAAACCTTTGTTTTTTATTGACCCTCAAGCTTCTAGAATGTTTCACCATGATTTGTTAATGAATAATTTAAATGATAAAGTTTATATAAAGGGAATACATCAGCATGGTAACAGTATTGTGCTGTTGTACAGTTACTTTACTTTTCCTGAATAACAAGTTATCTTTCTTTTAAAATAGATTACAAATACCTGTATGTTATTGTCCATCTATRATCTTGAACACAGAATGAAGTATGATATTGGAGGCCTTCCTTCTTCTATCAGTGCAGGCTTAGTGTATTATTCTATACTATATTGTACCCTTTCACAGTACATTAAGGTACATCCTAATGTGTCTAATCACTTAGCTTAATTCAAAACAAATCTGTCACCATTCAAAAATTAGATCTGTACTACAGAAGAGAAAATTAAAAATGATATTCATGCTGTATTTTAAAGGCAGAATGGCAAAACTAATATAACTGAGGAGTGTAGAAACTGGCCTACAGTATAAATAGAGTGTAATTCTGTAATTTGTTTGTTTTTTGGTCATTCAGCTAAAGCAATAAAAATGGAGTTTTTACTTTCAAATCTATAACTTTTTTTAAATTTTAATCAATATARATGTTTTCACTCTCATTTAACTTCTTTCTTTCTTAAGAAGTTTTCTTAACTTTCTTTTACTCTAGAAAGTCTTCAACTGATCAGTTYAATGATTCCTGTGGAATCTGAGTTTTTCTTCATCAGCAATGAGGATGTTACTGAGAAATCAAAAGTTGAATATAGTTCCTGAAAAACCATAGCTTATCACTGAATCTACTAGAAACGTACACTATAGGGTTGATCATGTATACTACTAGCTGAAAAAAATAAATCTAATKTTAAAGCAAACTGATTTGTATTTAGTTACAGATATAACTATTAAAATGTTTCTATTCTCTATCATTTTATCCTGCATATGATGTGAAGATGTAGTCTCAAGGACTACACAAAAATTACAGCAGTCTATTTTGTGTAGTTATGATCCCTTTGGAAAGTCTGATAACGTAGTTAATTTTGAATTTTGCAAGCCCATTGGATTTCTCTTTTGAACCAAAGAAAAAATCTTGATGTGTCCTTAGACTGTTGGGTTCGTATCATCTGTCACTTTTACAAATATTATGGTAGTGATTGCAAGTTTAATTCATTAACCAATTTTAGGTTAAATTTGAGTACTTTTATGCAATCCATTCAAAATATCTGTATCAGAACTGTCCTGTAGTCTTTTAGTGAGAAAACTTTTAAGTTTTTATTTTTTTTTTCTTTTATAAGGACTTCAGTGAAATATATGACTAGATCTGCAAACACTACTCTTGTCCAAACATTTCTCATTTTCTTCTCTGCCTTTAAACAACTCATATTTGGCAAATAACTCAGGCAAGGGAAGTTTATGGAATACTAGTAAACCAATAAATGTATTCCAGTTGGAGGAAAAAAAAATGGGGGGGGGACATAGTTATTCATCGAGAAGTTTCCTTCACAGATGTCTTCCAACATTAAGTTAACCAAAGCCATCAGTAAAAGAGAAGGTAAACCTTAACTGTGATATTATTTTTTAAAAAAAAAAAAAAAAAAAAAAAACTTTGAGCATTGTTTTTTCCTATCTCTAATTCTGGAGCTAGTCTGTACTGCCAAAACAACTTCCTCTGTTTTGTTTCTTGAGTTCCTTTAACTGTTTGCCCTATTGCTTTCATTCATATAAATTTATAAGTAGTTAGAGTAGTATTTAGTACTTTATATGCTTATTTAGAGTCTAAATTCCTGATCCTATCTAGATTAGGAGGTTCTTTGCAGGATTTCGAACTTGACTCCTTCCCACAAGAAGTTTGTTGTGAGAGGTGAGAGGCTGGCACACTCCTACGGCTAACTTCAGGCTGCAGTTGGGAAATAGCTGTAGCTCCTGTAGCAGCGGCTAATTCTAGCTAGCTGTAGCAGTGAATATCAAGAGAAGGAAAAAAAATGGTGTGCCCTCTAGGTAACACCTAGGTTAGTAACCTAGTAACCTCTAGGTTACTTGGTTTGGGAAGAGCAATGCAGTTTTAGGGTCTGTGAATGAGGGGCTGAAATTGTTCAATAAAGTCGTTTAGAACTGCATTTGGATCCTTCTCTCTGCCTCCTGCACTAYTCTCCTTCACGCAGGTCTCCCTTCTTCTCCCTAGTAGGGAATGACCAATCCCCATCTGGAACTTAAGAGACCTCTTCCATTCCTTTCAGCCTTATGGATATAAAAACTGTTTCTTCCTTGACCCTCACAAAGGTAGTCTGCACTGGAATTGAATATACTGTAACTTAGCTTTAAAAGTTTTTGACACTTACCGTTTTTATACTATACAGTTTATTACTCCTTTGCTATGTGAAAGGAAATAGATATGATTGGGCAGGCAGAYACACTTCTTGTATAACAATTTCATAATAGAATTTTAAGAAAAAAAATCATGTCAGAAAGTAAAACTGAATAATACAGCAGTTTTCAGGATTGCTATCTTTTAATTTGTGTTGTTCTTTAAGTGAAAGATTTTTAATAATAAAAYACAATGAATGTTTTAATAATTTCTGTTAGAAAATTGACCACTCAGAGTGGATCATATCCAGTACTGGCTTGAACCAGCAATTTTAAGTGAATTCACAGAAGACAGAGTGCTTAAATGATCTGGGGTTGTAGCCAGAGTGAATAGAAGGGCAATAATTAACGCAGCATCATATTAACTGGTTAACATGAGTGTTTAGATGTTAGTCTTTTAAGATGTTGCATGAGTTGTACGAGATAGCAGAACTGATATAACAACTGCTGCTCATGAGAGTTCTCGCTTGCCGTATCACTTGACTTCACTCTGCCCTTATTCCCAGGCTCATGGTCATGTTGCCTTCTTTCATTGGTTTGATGGTTACCAGACTCTTTTTTGATCCAGTTGATGACCCTGGTCAGCTGATTAATCCAACAGAAACTATCTTCTTTTTTTACTGGATGTGTTTTACTAACCTCGTGCTTTGAACTGGTGAATGATGAGGTCTCATCAGCACTAGAAAGAGCACCAAAGTAGGAATGGGCCCTTGCATTTTTTTTGCTAACATTGCATTGGATTAAGAGAGGATAAGATGAGTAGAAGAAGTAACATGGAAGCAAAAGGATAAATTTATGTAAGAGTCATCTAAGGACACTTCCTCTCATACTCTAGCTGCATGAATGAAATTTAACTGCTGTGTTTACTACTGAATGCTAGACAGACTTTATAAGATTGACTCAAAATCACATATTTCAGAGCAAAACAGAAATTATAGCTGGGAAATTCTTAAATATTTCTAACTACATTTTTCTATCTGAAGCTAATTTGAATTTATTTCTATGCATATTATGGTATGTCATTTTATATATAAATGCATGATATAATAGCCTACAGCTTTTCTAGAGGACTCAGTCATGTGTGTCTTTACTGCAAACATTCCCAAATTTGTATTCTGCATATTACCTCAGAAGTAAATAGAGTAATATTATTACAGATTATTTTATTTTATTATTCTTTTTTTAGAGTAAAAATAAATCTTGTATGCTGTAGAAGCCAAATATTAGGAGCTAACTGTAAGGGACCTATTCTTTAATGTAATACTACATATTATCAGTAAGAAAATAGCCTCAGATTAATAGACAAGGATAATCTGGGCATTACTTTGTATGACTTGTATGACTTGTATTCCAGAAACATTTTACATACACCTATTCTGAATTACATAGAACTAAGAACAGTACTGGACCAGGTTGCCCAGAGAGGTTGTGGAATCTCCTTCTCTGGAGATACTCAAAACCCGCCTGGACRTGATCCTGTCTAACATGCTCTGGATGACCCTGCTTGAGCAGGGGTGTTGGACTAGATGATCTGCAGAGATCTCTTCCGACCTCAACCATTCTGTGAAGAACTGATTCTATAAGCAAACATGGCTGTTTCAGAGCTCAGCACAAGAGAGTTTAACTTCTAACCATTTGGCTTCTGGAATGGAGTCTAAGTGTTAAGTTAGGCAGGTAGTATCAGCTCAAGAGTTCGAAAGTAATCATCCTTAGACTAGAATAATAGCCAACCGCATGTTGTGTGGGGACCCGCCTTAGCCAGCCAAGGGGGCATGCTGAAGGGAGAAGTATGGTTCTCATTAGGATTTAGCATATAGGTTTGAGTTGCAGTGAGATGATGTGGCATTTGAAACTCTTGTTTGAGCACTGAAAGTCACTCCTTTTCAGAACAAAACAGAGTTACTTCAAAAACACAGGATAAGGAGGAGGAAGTGTTTCCTTTTTATCTAGTTGCCCAGTGCTTTGGGAACTTACTTTGCTGGTGACTGTATTTATTTATTTGCCTTCCTTAGCCTGAGGTTGTTCAATTTACATCTTTCCTCTCTGAATGTGTCCTGATAACAAAGTAAAGGCTGTTCTGGGTGAAGGAGATAATTAACTAGAATTCAGAGAGTCCACTGAACAACAATCCGTTCAGGAAAGACTGGAACAAATTGGWGATTAGAGCATTCACTTGCTTTATGATCACTGTTCAGCTGCTACAGAGTTTACATTTTATTTGATGACTTTTATACATTAATAGCTCTCAAAACTGTGATTCCTCCTATCTTCCTAATTGTTAGTCTGTGGAGCCATCTTGTGGTCCATTGGGCCTAGATTTTATATACATAGAGTGAAAAAGATTCAAAGTTGCCAGTTTCCTATGAGTGACAGTGAGCCTTAAAAATGAATAGCTTTAATCTATCCAGTTTTGCAGTGAGACCAACAAATAGTGACAAGCTAGTCCTGTATTTTCCTGCAGGTCACTGCAATCGTTTGGTGAATCATCTTGCACATCGTTCATCTTTTTCAAACTAAGGAAATACTTAAAGTTCATTCTTTTTGGTTGTTGCTGTTTTTCCCAAGGAAAAGCAGAGGTAAAATGGTATATGCATATATTAAAACTAACAAAAACTAACAATATTGGCTGTTCTGTTAGATAACTGTGTTCACATGGTTTCATAATAAAACACACTTAAGTACCTCTTATTCTAAGAGGTGCTTTGAATATTGCAAATGTTACTGAGAGTCTGCAAGGTATGGTGCACACAAATTTTTTTTATTGAACTTTCAGAAACATTAGCTTAATTTTCCTGATTTTTTTTTGATGTCAATCCTTTTAATAGTATTGTGACCTAAAAAGCTGAAAAAACAAGAAAACCATGATAAACAGATAATAGCTGTGAGTAGCATGAAGAAATCTGTAGAAGATTACTTTGCCACTGCATTTTTAAAAGATTGACATGAGTAGAAACAGATCAGGAGGTTTTTTACAGTTAAATAGTCTGGATTTTTTACTGAAATACCACGAGATTAAACAGTTACTGTTCTGTGAGGTTAAAAAAAAAATTCCTGAGAACTGTTAAGGAAATAACATTTACATGGTTAAAAGTTTGAATTGGTTCACATAGTGATTAAAAACTACAGTCTGAACGTCTAATTTAAGTGGAATGGAAGTGAAGAAAATATTTTCTTGTAGTCCAACATTGATTATGGATTCAGTAGCTTCATTATGTAGTTCTTGATCAATAACTTAAAATCAGCGGCTTCTTTTGCAAGATAAATTATTTCATTAAAGCTGATTGGCTAAGAGAAGTTACATACTTTAAGCAGAGTTTCGAAATAGGCGTACCTGAACATGTTAAAACTGTGAAAAACTAATTCCATGAAATATGTAGTGTGTTTCTGATAAATCAGTTTGTATTTTGTAATTGTAAATAAATTGATTTAAAATAGTTTAGTAAACTGTAAATTTGTAGTGTTTTGCTCTTCACTAGTGATAACTTTGAAAATTTTAACACCCTCTATGTTCAAGAGAAATTTACCTTCATCTGAATACCAGCTTCATTCTAGCGTTCTATAAGTTCTATAARTTTCTGTAAGCAATAAGATGCAAAAACTGGGGCATATGTCTCCTCAAAACAGTGGTAAAACTCTCCTCCTTTGAAGGAGAACTTGAATCAAACACTAGACAATTAAAAATTGTAAGAAGCAACAGTTGAAACACATTTGGATTTTTTTTTTTTTTTTTTTTACATTTGAGTTATATCAAGAACATCTAGGAGAAGGAAGGTTCTTGTAATATCCAGATGGTAATAGTTGTCCTACATTATTGCTGTTAAAATTATTTTCTAATTCTTTAACCGTTATGAATCATGTTATTCTATATGTTTCTTGAACATTTATAAGAACTTAAATCAAAAACGATGTTAATATTCTCCTTCTAACAATAATCCTGCTGAATTTACTATGTATGGTAATCTCAAATGAGACCGTCTACCAATTATCCCATTACAATTCTAGATTAAATACAAAATTTAAGAAATAAGTTATGCAGTGCRTAGTATGAACATTCACCAGTCCCTGAAATCACTTGTATTTTTACCATTAATTCTAGTGAAGAAGAGTCAGGTATCTATCTTAGACATTTTATTCTCCTTATGATGTTGAGATGAAAAGTGTATGGTAGTTTCTTTATGTGAAAGACCATTTTAAAGGCCGAAAATGTTTAAAAAATGCCTGTACCAGTGATTTTACAGTAGAATTGTTTTTGAATTGTAGAAGAGAGAGATGGAGATTCTGAACCACACAAGACTATAATACTCAAAAGGCTGCTTAGCTGGCAGCTACAGCAGAGTATGTATGTATGTAATTGTAGGATGCGATTCAAGGTCAGCATGTATAATTTCTTGTTCTAATTCAAATAAGAATGAGCCTTACTCAACACTGTAACTCTAAGGGCCCATGTTTTCATGCACTGGCAAATAACAAGACGTACAGAATTAATTCCAAAGTGATTCTGTTTTGTGATGAAGATATTTTCCTGGTTATTGAAGTATGTCTAACTTCAAGGAAAGGCTGAAACAAGGTACCTGTTYAGAGATGCTGTGGTTTCCTGTGGACTATAGGACACAGGAGTGCTTTGCCGCTTTGATGCACAGTTATACAATCCAGCTATATCCAAACTATTACACTGAAACTTAGACATGCACCATTCTCCATTATATTCTTCTTCCCATGGTGGGGTTGGTGGGAGGGCAGGATTGAAAAGGGAGCTCAGCAGGTTTAAATGATCAAAGGACTACATTTCATGTCCTCTGCGCAAGCCCTGCACTATAGAGATGATMTCTGCTGGCCATTCATATTAAGTTATAGGGTTGCACAATGTATAACAAACTGTGGATTTAACACCACATTTATTTAACTGGATCTAACTGATAAACCTTGCAACTTATATTGATATTGCACCAGAAAACACCCACATCAGCCCAGTCTTTAAACGTGTGCTTAACTTTGCAGCCTTGTGGTTAAGGTTGTGGACTGGGACCTGAAGAGCTGGGTTCAGTTCCTGCTCTAGTACAGTCATCCAGTGGGATACAGGGTAAGTCACTTAGGCCCCAATTTTTTTGAGATATTTAGGCTTTGCTCTGCTCACCTATGTGACACCTAACTAAGATACCTCAGATATCATTTACAGTAGTGACATTGTGCTTAAAAAAACTATATACTGTTGGTTTACAGTGAATTGTAAGACCAAGTTTTTGAAAATACTGATGCCTGTGCTGCTGTGATGCATTTGCAATGTGAGTTAATAGTGTTATTCTGTCTCAGAAATTTTGAGAGAAAAATAACAATAAATCAAGGATAGTTAACTGTATTATTTAAGACTTCCTAGTCCTAAGAGAGATAGTCCCACTCATTTTGGTAYGTTATTGTTCATTTATCAAAGTAAATGTTCCTCACATTTGTTTCTCTGCTGCCTCTTCTCATAGTAGAAAGCAAGTTCTTTGCAATCTTTTCATTATGTGCACATACAAGATCAGCCACAAGAGAGCCCAAAGCACTAATTGGGGATGTAGTTGCTCCTGCAACATGAATCATAATTATAATCATGTCCTTAAGTAGTGAGTAATGGTTTGCTGAAGTGGGTAGATAGAACATCATGTTTGGGTCTATGAGGTAGAATTTTAACTTCAAAAACAGTAGGTTGTTCAGAACTTGGCATAGTTATTGTAGAAATGCTTCTCAGGCATAGTCACTGCATATCATATCATAATCATAAAAATAAAATACAAGCAGCCATTTCATTGCTAWCAATAGCTTATGGACTGTGGAGTAAATAAGATCAATAGGTTCTTCCTCTAGCCCATCAACAGTTTTTCACAGATTTTCTTTCCTTTCTTTTCTTAGAGACCTATGACTTTAGTTACTCCACGCTGAGGATTTTTGTAAGATATTTATACAGAAGATTTTGTTGGACTTAATCTTGTTTCATGAAGAACAGAATAGCAAATGGAACATAGGAGCTGATGGTACCAGAAAATCTGAGGCTTTCTGTACAACATTAGAAGAGTCAATCTTTTCTAAAATAAAGCCTACTATATGAGATACAATACTTATTAGGTCTATGCAAATTACAGTGTATTTTGACAGACTGCTGAAAAAGCACTAGAAAGTTGGTGCTGGATGAAGAAACTTAAAGTAGGACTTAGTTAGAATTGAGGCTGTCAGTCCTGAACTGGTTTCTGAACTTTGCTCAGCTTCACAGTGGTGAATAAACTCATTAGACAATTCAGTAGTTATATCTCTGAATCTCGGGTTCTGAAGTCTTTAGATTTTTGCTTTGCAGCCTGCTCAGACATGCTGCAGTCTGACTCTCAAGTGCTTTCTTAGCCTGATAATGCTTGTGAACAAGAGCGCCAAGCTCTTAGAGTAGGTGGTCAGGACAGTCAGTATTCTATATTTTAGTGTAAGAGCCAGACATCTGAAAACTAGGTGCCACACTGCTAATTACTGATGCTTAAATATTTTGTTAGTTCTAGTCTTAAATACTCTACAGCAGCAAGGATGAAGCTTGTCTCTGAACTGTCCATGCACTTAGTGTATAGATATCTTTGCTTGCAATTGATTTTACTGAAATAAATGGAGATGCTTAAATCTTGAAGTTAGAAATTTATGTAATTACTTCCCTRGATTAATAACCTTGGAAAGAATTGTTGTTTTATATATATCAGTCTAAAACAACAACAACAACAACAAAACACACATACAAAAAAAAAAAGCAAACAAACAAAAAAAGCTCCATTTTCAAACGTGTTTAACTAGTTTGTAGTGCTTCGGGTAGACTATTTGGATCTGTGATGCTCCATTTCATTTTCACTTCATGTCTCTCTTTCTGTCGGGAGTGTTGTAGAGAGAGGCTGATAGAGGTTTCTTATTTAGCTGAATAGAATTACTATTCTGTACATTGTGAAATCCCATTACTAAGCATCTGAGGAGTATGTGGAGAAATAAATAATATGGTCTTCAGAAAATGTGCTTAAGATTGGATGAAATTCAGGATGTTGTAGCAAGCACACTGTGCTATTTCCTTTGCWTATTCACTCTTACTGTTCTATTAGATAGTAATAGAACTGTTTCAGCTCCTGATAAAATCACTGAATCTCTAGAAAGTTTGATCATATGCCCAAAATTTCACACAAACAGCTGGATTAGTAGATAGTGAATCACTTTATGTAAGGTTTGTCTCAAAGTGTTATGTACAGTGCTTTAGAAGTATGTCATCTCTGGGTTTTCCAGATTTTAAAAGATACACAGCCATCATTCAGATAAAATTATACATTACACGTGATCAAAACCATTTTGAAGTAGATGACACTGTTTCTAACTTGAAGATATTAGATGGTTTCCCCTTTGTTGTATCTGACTGACTCTTCTTTCACTTGCTCTGATTTATATTTTCTTCCTTTTTTAGGTGCATATCTTGTGCCGTACTTAATCTTGCTACTGATAGTAGGGATTCCACTCTTTTTCTTGGAGCTTTCTGTGGGGCAAAGAATCCGACGAGGGAGTATTGGTGTATGGAATTATATCAGCCCCAAGCTTGGAGGAATTGGATTTGCAAGTTGTGTAGTAAGTTTTTAATCTAAATTGTGTGATTTCAACTTTCTGTCTTGCTRTAAGAAAAAGCGAGTGATTTGTAGCTGAGATTCAGGGTAATTTTTAGGAAGATCTTAAAACTCAAACTAGTATATAAAAAACGTTTATATGGATGTGTATATAAAACCTTATATTGTAATCTATGATTCTTTGGAAGGTAGGAACAAGGAAATAGAGTAGTCCTCTGGGAGGAAAAAAGCCTATATAACAACATATATATTTCAGGTGTTATGTGATAACTACAGAGGAAAGTGAGAATTTAGAAAATGTGAAGTATGTTAACAGRGGTAAGCCATTGAGTCTCTATTCTGTCATTTTTAGTGAAGATTGAGTGAGCAGAAATATGCAGAATTAAATGCATTAGGGATTTTGAGTTTTCTTGAATTTACAAATGTATTTAACATGTAATTTTTTATATGTCAATTTTTACAGGTGTGTTTCTTCGTGGCCCTATACTACAATGTCATTATTGGATGGAGTCTGTTTTACTTTTCTCAGTCTTTTCAGCATCCATTACCATGGGACCAGTGTCCTTTGGTTAAAAATACATCTCACACCTGTAAGTCTGCAATATATAAATATTCTTAGAAATCATCCAGAGACAAACATGATTTCATTAAGGAAAGGCTAGTCTTTCTGTTGAATTTCACTGGCTTTGTGTCAGGATTTATTCAGGAAAATGTGAATTAAAAACATTCTTTTACATTTGTCTATTTTTACAGCTGATCCTTATAATTAATGTAAGTGAAAAGAATTGAAAAAAGATATTTTCTCTTTATTCTTCCAATTACTTTCTTTTGCAGAGTTGATTGAACTGGTATATAGTGCGTTACCTTTTTAATTCTCTATTGTTGTTCATTCATATGAACTTTAGGATTTTCAAACAAAAAGGGGACAAAACACAAGTTAAACAGATATTTGTAGGGAGAAGTGTTGTACTCAAGACTTCCTTACATTTTAGAAAAAGCTTTATGTTTTAAGAAAAAGGAGGAATAATTGGCTTTACACTTAAAGTGGATGTCACATTATGATACTTGGGGAAAAAAGAATGAATAAACCTAATCTGAAATAAATACACTGAATTTTGAAAGGAAAATCATTGTCAAAATTATTTTAGAGAGTAACTAAACTAGGTGAGTGTTATTTATTTTAGTATATCATGGGAAAAAAATTAAAGAATTTCTGATTACTTTCTCTGATTTGATACTGCTTTTTATGTTTACTTGGTGAAAAACAAAGGTGAAAGRCTGTTTCTATATTTTGTTTAGTATAACATACTTGCTGCCAACAAAGCTAAGAAATGTGGTACTCCTGACAAAGCAGAAAATGGAAAACTGTAAACATCAGTGAAATACAYAATAAAAACTTTGTGTGCTTTTAAACAAATAGAAATTAGAGAATTAGTGATTKGATTGTAGCTATAATGAGATGGTCTTATACGGGCATATTGTGCAACAGTATTAAAAGTTCCTTATCCCTCAGTTGTATTATTTCATAATAATTACACATTTTGTGTTTGCCTTGCTCTTGAAATATGGAACATTTCTCCTGATTTCTTTTTGTTTCAGATCTTAAATTTTCTTTAGCTTTTTTTTTTTTTTTCTTTTTCCTCTTTAATGAAGATCAGGAACCTTTGAAGAGTTGTACAATATTTATTTAGTCTTTACCAGAGTTACCTGATTCTGTTGTAAATTTTTGAAAGAGGTAATGAGTATTTGTGGGTGTTGGCATGCAGTCAGATTGACTGTATTTGATAAATTATTGTCTATTGATCAAGGTACAGTGTTTACATACTCTTGTCCTGCTTCAATGGTAAAATATGCTATGTTAGCCTAACTTAAGCAAAGGTYTTTTAAGCTAAGCTAAGCCACAGAGATTTATTATATTTGATATCACTCTTGACAGCTTAATTCAGTGAAGGTCTTACAATTATACTAGTTTTCTTAAAATTAGTATGTTTTTAATCTTTTCATTAATTACCTCAATTCAGGACCTAGATTAGAGATACATTTGTCAAATATGAATAATGTATAAGAAACAAAATTAAATCTCTTTAAGAATTATGTGTTTAATATTTCATACTATATATGTGTTACGTATCTACATACACACAAATTCTAAGACTAGTAACAGTAAGTAAGATAGTAAGACAAAATTGCAATATAATCAAAAAGCACTTCTAGCTTTTTGCTAGAAAGTAGCAACTTTCTTTTGTAAATACCTATGTTGGAGTCCTTTTTTCTTTTTGATTTAATATTTTGTTTTTTTTAACATTTGTAAAAGACATTTAAGTGCCTGTTGATTTGAGTGTCATATCAAAGCAGACACAATTGAGATTTCTTTTTAATACTTATTTCAAAATTAATATAGTTCAGTCTTCAATTTCAGAGTGATAGTTTTCATGCTATCCAAATCAGTTTCRTATGCAGGAAATCTAACCTCACGTTTGATGAATGTATCTCTTTTCTCAAGGCCTGCCTGCCAATTAGTACTGAAATAAGAACTAAGTTCAGCCTAGGACTTGGATTGACCATCTGCAGAAGAATATATTATTCCAGAAGAGTGTTTTAAAAAAGATATATATAAAGAAATTCCCACTGTGCACAGTCACCATTTCGTTTAAAGACTATATTTAGGTTTTGAATTTAGTTGTTTAACAAGTGATTATGCCRTTGTTGCAAACCGCGGGGAATGGCAGAATGTTGTGAAATGATGAAAATATACTTCTGTCCTGAACCCATTCTTGACTTACTAACATTTCTTGACAGTTGTGGAGCCAGAGTGTGAAAAAAGTTCTGCAACCACTTATTACTGGTACAGAGAAGCACTGAATATTTCCAGCTCTCTCTCAGAGAGTGGGGGTTTAAATTGGAAGATGACTATCTGCTTGCTGGCTGCCTGGGTTATGGTATGCCTAGCTATGATCAAAGGCATTCAGTCTTCAGGCAAAGTGAGTATACTGTTTACCTAAATGATAGTGTTTTACTTTAAAACATTTTAAGATCTACTTCACTGCATTTTTCTTCACCACACCCTCTGCCTACTCTCTGTTGAAATCTGCAGGAGCAGGCTTGAAGCTCTGACTCACTTCAGTATTTGTATAATCTTAAGTAGGGCAGTGTTAGTAGTTAAGCATTAAAATGGTAGTAGTTTAAACCTGAGAGCTAGCATCTTAAAAAAAAAAAAAAATCACTTCTGCTCTCATTCCACGTAACTGTTTCAAATAACCGCACCTCAGCTTTGTTGTACTGATAATTCAGCATGTGTCTGTGTGCTGAATGTCAAACTTCTGAATGTCAAACTAAGGAGTTAAGTCTCCAGATGGGTCCATATTCTCAGTATAGTTGTAATACATCCATTAGAATTCCTTAATTAATCCTCAAAATGGCTTAGCATTTAGCTTTTTGTTATTACAATCATTAGACTCTATGCTTCTGTAATACTCTCTATAATAATCACAGATTCTTTTCAGGATTCTGGATTGTTTCTTTTGACTAACCATCCCTTTGGATCTGAGTGCATCACCTTGTTTTCTTTCCTTTCCATACAATCAGTTATATTTGCTAGAGATTTACTAGTGCTGATGATTTAATTGGGATTTGCAAATGAAAAATAATCTAATTTTTGCCATCTACACAATTCTTTGCTATCATGAAGCTTTTTGATGAGAAGGAGGATAGGATTCTACAATCTCTTTAGTGTATTTCAGTTAGAAAAATAGCTATAGCAAAGTTGAGTGAGAAACATTTTACTGAACTTTCAAAGTACAGAATAAATTTACTATTCAAGAAATAATGGAGAATGAAAGATAATGYATTACTAATTTTTCATTTTTTTCTGTGTATTAGATGAAATCAGTCATTGTSCCAGAAAGATATTCAAATGTATGCAAATGTTAAAGTGATACAGAAGCCCAGAAGTGTTGTTTTTCACAAGTAYGATAGCAAAAACATTCTTCAGCATGGAAATCTGGGTAGTACTGCATTTCAGGACTCTGAAGACGTGACTCTGTGTTTCTTTTTGCCCAACTGTCAAAGCAGTATTACTTTYTAGTTTGTATGACTCAAACCTACTAGATGCGCATTATTTGAGTCCGTTGGTTACGTACTTTCCATTGACTGCATCTTCACACCTTTCAAAGAAAGAATAAGTTGTTATTCATGCTACATAGAGCAGCAGATATCTTCACCATATCTGCTTGGATCAAAATGCATTAATAAAGTGAAGCATTTTTAAACAGGCTATTTCTATAGCCTGTTTGTGTACTTTTTTTTTTTTTTTTTTTTTNGAGAGCATATGATTATCAGTTCAGTCATGTAACTAAAAGATATGGGTTAGAAAATAAAACTACTGAAAATGAAGGCTATGAATGTCATGTTAAATTTCTTTTTAATGTTTTTCAGATCATGTATTTTAGTTCCCTTTTTCCTTATGTGGTGCTTTTGTGCTTTCTGATCAGAGGACTGCTCCTCARTGGGTCAGTGGATGGAATTCGTCACATGTTCACACCTAAGGTATGTGCTTAATTTTTGTCTGCAATATATTTAAAGCTTTAGTGGCAATTTGACCATTTATGAATGCTCTCAAGTGAGCTTACTACCTTCATAGAAGATCCTGCTTGAGAGTTTTCAAAATTGCTGTAGACTTCAGTGGTGCAATATCAAGTCCTAAGGTCCAAAGAGTTCAAGGTTCAGTGTTGAGATATCTCCCTTAGGTTGCAAGTTCCCAGATTTAAATACCTTTACAAYGTTAAGCAAATTAAAGTGGCCTTTACAGTATTTAGGATGTGTAGAAAGCTCCCTGAGTTGGCCAGATACTGAAGAGAAGTGAATTTTAAACTGTAGAGTTTAAATGCCTAGTTCTGGGGTATCATAGTGAAATGCCTTGCACTGAATGTTTTCCTGGATTTACATGGTGAATTTGTCCCTTTTGAAAGGGTTATTCATTCTTTTAGGAATAAATAAGTGCTATTTGCATAGTAGTCCAGAAACATAGGAAACTTAACACCCAGCTCATCTTGTGAAAGTGGTGTAAGTACTCACCAGGCAGATTTCCTTACTATGCTCCATATGTCTTTCACACCAAGAGAACAGCAGTTCTAAGCATATGGTTTTTTACCATCTAAATTTTTACTTGTAAGGTCTTATGTTACAGTATATTTTATTGCTATAGGGGTGAGGAGAGATGCTAAGAATCACTGGTTAGCCTAAATGCCTGAATTCTGCTCACACCTCAATTAAATGCTTTTAACTATATCTATATTACAGGAACAGTGTGGTTGAGTAGCCAAAGCTATACTACCTGCTTGCTCAGGGATACATAATTTTACTTCCAGTAAGTCAGTTTAACAATGCAATTCAGCATAAACAAGACTGATGTTCAAAAATGAAAGCTAAATAATAATGTGATTTCAATTAATGCACATAGAGGCTAATGCCAGATGACAGAAATACTGTCAGGTGTTTTGATTCCAGGCATTTTGAGTCTTTGGAGAACCATCATGCTATAAAAATGACTTTCATTAGCAATTAGATTATTGTTTCTTGTATTGTGATATGMAAATATGCATATATGAGTGTGAGCACTTCACTCATTCTCATTACTTCTCAGAATCTTGGTTCTGCAGGAACTTACAGGCTGCTCAGACAAATTTGGGGAAATCCGAGCAACAGAGAAATGTCACACTTTCTGGCAAAGAGGATGTCTGTAGCAGAGATGGAACATAGACCTCTTGAATTATACTTTGATTCCTCAACCACAGTGTTATTCCCCATTTAACTGTGAAATACCAGTAGATACTGAGGGAAAGTAAATAGGGAGGGGTGCTGAGGTTTTAGTATTAAAGGATAATTTTAATATTTAATCTTTCATGAGATAGATTTAAAGTAAGATGCAATTGATGCTTACTTTATGATTACTTCATAACTTAATAACACAATTGTTAAAACTGTTCAGATAAACAATCTTGAACAAAAAAACGTTTTTAGTTTCTTTCTATTGGCTTCCAGGTATGAATCCTAAAATTTGAGTTATGGTTTAAATTTGAGCTTAGGAAACCTGTATATCACATACAGTGTATATGAATATAAACCTTCMTTATTTTCAACCTTGATCACTTCAGCAAAACAGATCACAACACACTCCCACAGAATAATTGTGTCAGCACAGCAGAAGAGTGGTGCATGTTGGTGCAGGTGTGATAGTGTAATACTAATGAAGAGGGGGAGATTTTCTCAGTTTGATATTGTTGATGAAGACAGAAATGAAAAATATTAAACTAAATGAAATACTGAAAGARAGGTATATCAAAAGCCCACTGAAGTCAACAACTACGAAGAAAATACAGGAATATATGAAGTTTAAATATCTAGCCTTCAGAATCTCACAGTAAATATCTTAGAATGGCAAAATCACTTATAAGWGTATTTAGAAAAGCTAGCCAAGGCGCATCTGGAAATGTGATATATTTGATTAGGCTGAATAATATGTTGACAAAAGAGAAGCTTTTTGGATATTTAAAATATCTAAAGTTTTGGTAAAATTGAAAATATGCCTCTATCTCCCTCTAGTGGAAAAGATCAAGCATAACTGTGTGATACTGCTATTGTAAAAATAGGAAATACAGATTTTTTCTTTTCTCAGAGTAAGGCAATCAGTCATCTGATGGGTAGTRTATCTAGGCTGATGCTTTCTAGTTTACAGTTTTTGATAAGGCTAGGTTTTCTTAAGAGATAAAAATTGTATTATCAGAAGCAAGATCTTTTACTGTCATATAATTGAAGGCTCTGGATCAGCTTGGGGAAATCTAATGTTTAAATTTCACATACACCTCTTTTTTGGAACCAACTGCCTAAAAAGATCTGAGATAAATTATGACTTAACTGTAACAAAGATTTTTCTTGAAATGTGGTCAGCTGAAGAAGAAATGCATGTAGAGCTAACAGTTCAGTCTTTGATACAAGATTTCGTTACCCCTCAAGTATATGATCCATTTATCTCGGGGTAAGTTCAAGGCATCTAACCTGAGAGACATTTGACTCATGGACTACAATACAAATTGCAGAGACCAGCGTTTATATGTTGTGTTTTGCTTTACATCCCAAAATAAATCTTAATTCTTACACCGATCAATCTATATATTGTTAAAAAAAAAAAAGTAACATTGTCTTCAACTTCATGCTATAACTAGCAGTTAGTTCAATTATCAAATAGGTCCAGTAATGTCTCATTGTTGGAGACATACTGTATAGCAGATTTTTCTTTAAGGACTGTATTGCATAGTCAATGGAAATCCTGGCTCATAAGTTCACCTAACTTTAGATGTTGCATTCAGCTTCTGTTTTATCATAATGAAAATGCTTTTATAGTGAAGTATTAGCATTTTATAATGTAGRTTGTCTTCCTGTTTTTTTTCTGTTGTCTTTTCGTATAATAGAAATGCATTTTATAGCTGACATATATTGTATCTAATTTCAAACAGCTTGAAATAATGCTGGAGCCCAAGGTCTGGAGAGAAGCTGCTACTCAGGTGTTCTTTGCCTTAGGGCTTGGATTTGGTGGAGTCATTGCCTTTTCAAGCTACAACAAGAGAGACAACAACTGCCATTTTGATGCTGTACTGGTGTCCTTCATCAATTTTTTCACTTCTGTGCTGGCAACTTTGGTGGTGTTTGCTGTTCTGGGCTTCAAAGCCAATATCATAAATGAAAAATGTGTTATCCAGTATGAATATACATTTCTTTTTTTCATTTTTATGGTATATTTCATTTATATGGCATATCTGATCAYACAGATCATTCACTTTGATTTCTTTATTGTGTTTTACAGAAATTCAGAGAAGATTTTAAAACTTTTGAAAACAGGCAATCTTAGCCAGGATRTGATCCCACATCATATCAATTTCTCAAGCATTACAGCAGAAGATTACAATTTAGTTTATGACATTATTCAGAAAGTTAAAGAAGAAGAGTTTGATTCTCTTGGTCTAAAATCTTGTCAAATTGAAGATGAACTTAACAAGGTGAGAGAAATAAGTAAGTCTTGAATACAAAGGTTATGAATGGAAGAATTTTTGTAAGCCTGCAAATGTGAAGTATACACAAAGAAGCAGTACCATGTACTTAGCAGTGGTACACCTGCAGAAGTCCTTATGAAAACATTATTCTGTGCAGGGTCTTGTTCCAACCCCCATTTTGGATCTGATATCTGATACATTCTTCATTGAATTATAGTAGATTTTGATYGTAACATTACTGCTCTAAAAGATGATAAATTCTTCTTATAGTCATGTTTTTAGAAGAGTTCAGCACAGGCATTTTCCAAGGACTAAAATGCAGATGTGAATATGCAGCATCTCAAACTATGATGTCTTTCAATTTTAAGATACAGTTATTAATTACATATGCTAGTTCATCAGAAAGTTAAAAAGTTAATTCTTTTTAGATAATTCTTTAATTATCATTGTCCTATTCTGAAATCATCACAATAAGCCTGATTACTTCAGTGGGATTTTCAGTTTTAAACCATGACTATATCTATGACTATCTATAGTATTCCTGCTGTTTTAATCTAAAACAAATAGGTGTAGAAATCATGTCCTTCATGTATTCAGTGAAGAGAACAGAGTATATTTGTAGCAGTTTTGTATAGTATCTTCCATGCAAAATTATCAGTGAAAGAAATAAAAGTATGCTGTTAATATCAATCACTTACAGATTCTCAGCCAAATCCAACATTTCAGTAAATAATATTAATTAAGTTTGGAAATGTGGGAAATTCACATCTTAGGTCCCCACTCTACCTTCAAGAATGAGTTAATGACACTATATGAACATGAAATCAGACTTCTGCACCCAAACTTACCAAAAAACAAAAACTCAAAACTCAAAAAAACAAAAAAAAAAATCTATCCATTAATTATAGTATGTGGATTTTTCTCTCACTGACAGGCTGTTCAAGGGACCGGTTTAGCTTTTATTGCCTTTACAGAAGCAATGACCCACTTCCCAGCTTCTCCTTTCTGGTCAGTGATGTTCTTCCTCATGTTGGTGAATTTGGGACTTGGAAGTATGTTTGGAACTATTGAAGGCATCATCACACCCATTGTTGATACCTTCAAAGTGAGGAAAGAAATTCTTACTGGTGAGTTTCACAAATTTTCTTGCTAGTGCAGTAGAGGATGAAAGGCTGTACTTAACAGCTAAAAATGTCTTGGAGAGTATGACRTTTTTCTGTGTGTTTTATTTTATTTTTTTAATATGAAAATTGTCAGTGCTAACATACAGTATAGCCATAAACCAAAGTATCCCAAACTGCACATGACTTCCATACACGTGCATATTGGTATATCCAGGTAAAACTATTTCCTGAATACTGCAAGAGAAGGAGGAGCATCCTAGGACTTAAATTTTAATACAACATTTCTGTTGCAAGTTTCTGTATAGTAAGTCCTTCTGAGCTCTTCCAAAATATTCACTATTCCAACCTGTGTCACAGATCAAGGAGATAAAGATCTGAGGGCAAAAGGAAAGCATGAAAATATATTGTCCATTACTACAAATTATTCTCATACAGGTCAAATGAAATCTTAATTTTTGGTAGAATGTTCACTGTGCCTAAAGTCAGTACACTTACTGTCTAGTAAGTCTAGAGAAATAGACTTTTTCCCACTGAACAGCAGGTCTGCTTTTCTAAAAGCCTGAAGGTATGTGAGGTGTAGCCTTTTAATTTAGCTCACATGATCTTGTAGCAGTTTCTTTTTTAAAAAATAAAAAACAGGTTAAAATGTGAAAGCTAGAGTCCTGAAAATCTTTAGGACAGCCACAAGAGACTTGATATGATGGGCAGATTCAGATGACAATATCTGTGACGGAAGGGGTAAAAATTAGAATAAGCTATTTGAACACTATCTAACTCTTACGAAGAAAATATCACTGTAATTTACAAAAATATGTTTACCAAGATACTGCCTGATAGTGATTTCCTGGTATCACAGAGCACTGCACTTCCTGACTGCTGAATACTTATGTAATAAGGAATATTTAACAGAAAGCATGTGTTTTGTGTTTTGCTAGATCTAAGAATTAAATTCTTCATGAAGATTAATATGATGTTTTCTCAGGAGTCCTAAGATATTAAGCGGGATTAGACCATTGCCTTTTTAAAATCAGCTCTTAAATTCCTATTGAATAGATAATATGACATTTTAGAAATCAGATATTTAACATAAATATATAAGCAAATACCATTGTCTTGGAGCTATACTTTCGGATATGGAGATAAACTTTTCCATTTTACAGTAATTCATTGTTACAGAGTTTGACAAAACCTATTAAAATAAAAGAATGTATGAGAACTGCTGTTTTCTGATTACTTTTGTAAGTGTTATTCATGCAGGATTTTTGCTACTTAAGTCAATTTCGCTCAAAGGATTACACATAATGTAATATTTTTATAAGTAGTTTATAAAATTGGAATACCTGGATTATACCTCATAGAGTACCAGTGGGATTTAACAAGGGTTGTACCTGCACTAGAGTTTGTACTGAGGAGATACAAATCTCCAATTTTTACAGACATGTGAATACATTTGTAATTGGTATAATTGTTGTTCCAATTCAGTCCCTATTGAATTCAGAGGAACCAATTCACATGCTTAATGTTGTTTTATGCTCAAGTATTTTCAAATTGAGTCTTCATGTGTATGTACTGAGTTATGAATAGTATATCTACCAGAGACTAAATTTACAGCCAGATGCACATTTTTTGGACACAGTGGTAAGATATGATGGGAGAACATAGAATACAAGACAATCTAAATCGCATATACCCAATTTTTGTCTTACTCTTTTCTCAGAGTAAATAATAAAAAATTAAATATGATTAATGAGACTAATGTGAAGATTCTGCTTGTGTTCTTTTTTTTTGTCAGCTTCGATTGGAATTCATATCTATTTCTATTGATCTCTTTAATTTTGAACTTCTCTTCTCTGAAAATCATTGTTAAATAATAGTTACTACAAAGTTGAAAGAAGCAGTGTTTTTATACCACCGAATTTACAGAAATATTGTTCTTCCTTTTAGTACTTAAATCAACAGTAAATAGGGTGGAACTTACGCTGTGGGTATACTGTTTAAGGATATTCTATACTTTGGCCTAAATCACCTCATGTAGTTCAAGACAGCCTTGATTAGGTGCAATGCTTATTCTAAGTTTGCAGTGAGGGGGAAAAGAAGAACACTTCAAGAGGGAGAATCAGTCTCTAGTGTTGTTTGCTTAGCCTATAACTGATTTCACACTTTATTGAAATTTGACTTATTCTGTAGCTACCTAAGCATTCAATCCTGTTCCTAGTGAAATTAGGAGAAAAAGGAAAAAATCTATTGATTCATTATGTCGGAGCAAGCATTTAAAAAGTATATTTTCAGTTTTCTCTAAACAAAAGAAAAGACAGAAATGTTGCTTAGCAAACAAATACATTTAGACAGATTGTAATGAAAGTTTGTGCCAACTGAATTGTGCAGTGAATGATCTTTTAGGAGACTTTATTCAGTGTGTGTGTGTATGTATATATATATATATATATATATATATATATATATATATATATATGTATATATAGAATCATATTCTTAAACTTTGTGGGTTTTTTTCTCTTCTGAATTCTAAAAAAAGAGATTTAGTGACCAAATAACATCATGTACAGTGCTTAATTTACCAGTTTTCCTTATCTTAGCCTTACATTCATATTAAGTGAAATATTTAATGAGAAATAGTCCCGTGATTAATCTCTGCTTAATCAGGGCTGCCTTAATATGATAATTCCATTAATTACTTCTATTTCCATGACTTTTTCTGATAGGTAGGAAATATGTAGGGTTCCTAATATTCACAAAATTGAGACCAAAGAAAGGAAAATGGTATCAACTTTGGTTATATAAAGTGATGTATTAAAATGTGTTTGATTACTCTATTTTCTGGTTCTCTGTAGAATATCTTTATTTTTACAGTTCACATTTATTTATTTCCTTTATTCCAGTCATCTGCTGCTTGGTAGCATTTCTTATTGGCCTGATCTTTGTACAGCGCTCTGGAAATTATTTTGTCACAATGTTTGATGATTACTCAGCTACATTGCCTCTGCTAATTGTGGTCATTCTGGAGAATATTGCAATTACCCGAATATATGGAATAGACAAGTAAGTGGAGGAAATTAATTTCTGTGTCCATATCAACAGTATTCATTACAGTAATTATTACTATTTCAGTTATGTAACATCAACTATTTGCTCTGTGGTGCACGTAAAGACAGGAAAGATATTCCTAACCCAAAGAGATATTTCAGTTTTATAAAAAGACAGGGAAGGAGGAAGAAGAAAAACAAGGTGAAAGCAGTGAGAATTAAAGATGAGAACAGGAATTTATGTTGGCAGTTGTTTCTTGCTGGTATATGTGAATATAAAGATTTTATTGTTGATACAGTAAAGGAGTTGAAATGGGTCAGCCTGTACTTGAATTAAATCAGGTTTAGGAACAGATTTAGAGCAAGATATAATACATCGGGACAGTGTGGTGAAACCCAAAGAACAATTACAACAGATCCACAGAGAGGAGAACACAGCCAAAGAAGCAAGATTTGAGAGGTAGAAAAGAGGCTGGATGGGCAAGTGTGAGGAACATAAGTATAAGCAAGGCAGCATAGGGGAAGATTTCAAGAAGCAATAACCATGATCTAAGCAGCAGGTGGGGAGTAGTACTTACTTTGAACAACTTTGCAGTATTTTGGGCAGGAAGAAAGCATACTTTGCATGAATACATAGTTTGCATACAGAACACAATAAGAATGTTTTTGTTCATTAGCTTTATTTTGGGGGTGTTGTAGTGAATGCTCTTTGCATTAGTTGTGAGGGAGAAAATAATAGCAAAGAAAATTACCAAGACTGAAATGGAAGTAGCATATTTGATATTGAAGTTAAGTAACATTCAACGAATGATGATTGAAGGAAGGAGTAAAGAATATCAGGTCCTCCTAATTTGTTTAGATCATTGATATCACTTAGTGCACATGTTCTGATGATTTCTGGTGTGTGCCACACTTTTAAGGAAGAGAAAGTCTATGTCAAAAACTCCTATCATGCACAGATAAAACAGCAGTTTACTACACTAGCATGTTGAAGTAATTTAAACTTCTCTTACTCTTTTGCATGTAAAAGGATAACATTAGATGAATGTTTCCTTTGACTTTTCACTTGTTACATCTGAGTAACCAGCCAGTCCCTCACCATAATGAAATAAAGCTGTAAGCAAACTCATTATATAGTTTCCAAGAATTGTTTCTGTTCTATGCAAATAATGCCTGGATTACTTACATAGCAAGAGTGAATTCTTCCTTACCAAGTGTGTAATCCTATATTGAGCACACATGAAAGTACGATGTGGTAGCACCAAAGAGTCACACTTGTAAATTGAGGTCCAAGAGTATTATATCTTCTTAGATACAGTACCTATGAACATGTAGAAAAAACATTGCATCCAAAGCAATTACAGCCAATGGGTAGAGGCAACACATGGATACAGACAACTAAGAAGGCAACAAAGAAAAGGTATTGGTAAGCTTGATGAACACAGGTCTTGCAAAGCAGCTGCTATCAAGATTTGGGTAGACTTCACAGCAAACAGAAGATTTACTGAAATACGGTTGGAGGTATTTATGAGTGAGGGACAGTACTTCAGAAGATATCTTTTGAAAATATAGGAAGAAGGAAATAAAAACTGCAATCAGTTTTGCTAAAGGAGAGTGGTAGCTTAAACATSGTAAGTAGGACAAAGAGGATAATGAAAAACCTTGAAAGTGAACATAACAGATTTATGTTTAATTGGATGAAGAACTGGAGATCCCAGAAAGAAAAGGCAATCTACAGAGGGCACAAGCCATTTATAAGTTCACCTTCTTTTTAACAGTGCTTATCGTTGCATTGTAAACAAAGGACAGGATACTCTAAACTATTCAGTTCAAAATTTTTTAGATTTTTATGTAACAATAGCTTCACATGTGTAACTGCTTTCAAAGCATATTTATTGCTATGGGAAATTTTTTATAGTCATATTTCAAAAGTGAATGGAACCACAAGAGGGTTAAAACAGAATTGGCGCTTTGTGTGCACACTCTCAAAGAATTAGCTCTAAAAATATTCTCTCTTTTTCTACTGGCTGTGGAACCCATGTACATCACTGTCAAGAAGTACAAAAATAGGGGCTTTGCTCAGAACATAAATTGCAGTTTTGAGGCACGAGGAGGCAGACTTAAGTCTTCACAAAGTTTTATTTCAGCAGCTTGCATAATGCAAACCGCAGCTTACATATAATGTTATTTTTTACAGAGCAGCACACAGAGATTCAGAATTAATTTTGCAGAATCTGAAAGATGTGCTGTTTTTATATGCACTCAGAAGTGATGATATGTCTCAGTAAATAGCCCAGTAGACAATATAAGAAGGTGTAAAATGTAATCTGTAAAAAGAAAGGTGAGTTTAAATGTCTTTTAAGTAGCCCACACACTAAGTTTGGTCCAAGGCATGTTCCCATCAGGCCTGCTTCTGAGAGAGTGAGGAGAATTGATATCCACAACAGCTAGATGTGTCCTCTGGCTCCCTTAACAGAGCAGTCTTGCACCTTTATAATGCTCATGTTGCTGGTAGGGATATGGTAGTGTGGGAGAGTTGTTGCTACTTCTAGATTTGGTCTTTCTCAGAAGCAAGCAGTGTCCTCTTTTTATTTTTCCACAAGAACATAAAGGATCACTTCTGCCTTATTCTAAACTAGTAAGCAATCTAGTCTGCCTTCTTAATCTCCTCACCTCCTCTTCCACTCTCTGGAACACCTAAAATAGTTCTGTCTTCTCATTATGGCATGCTTCTGTATGAGGTRACACAAGAAATTATTTTTGTGTCATCTACCATAACAGTTTGAGGGAAGAAATAGAAAGACAAGAAGGCTTGTTGTGTCGGGGGTGAGGTGAGGAGATGGGGTAGACTGCTTTTTCAGCCCTTGTTTGCAGGCAGCTGTTTGCACGGGAGGCTAGATGTACTTGGGAGAAAGGGAGCGTTTCCTGCATCAGGAGGGAGTCCCATGGGTCCCATGGCGTGGAAGAGGAGTGCAGCCATACAATACAGATCAGAAGGTGCAGCCTCCAAGACCTTGCTTTTTTTAGATCATCTTCACTCTTGTATATTTTGAGTTTTTCAAGACTAATTTTGTGGTATCTTCAAATAACGTTGATAAACATACTGCATAAAAAGTTAGATATATGCAATTCTCCGAATTGTAATCACACTTTAGCACAGACCTTAGTGTTGTAGACTAATATTCACTGCTAAAATATAGGGGAGAAGGTTCAAGTGCCAAGTATCTGTGCAATACAGAGTTTCAGAAAACTCGAACTATATTTACATACTTCCTGTCACACTTAACTTGTTTATGGAAGCAGAGAGAATGTAGCTTCATCTTACTCTTTTGCTACAGTGTTTGCTTCTAAATGAAAGATTACTCTTTAGAAAAATCTATAGAAATGCACTGTATCATTTGAATTCACAAATTAAATGAGGCTATGTTTCAAGGGTATGGCTGCCTAGCTCACAGACCTGTTAGTGGAGAGAATTATTGTAATTAGAACCTAATTTAAWAGATTTTTAAAAGTATTACTTGGTGTAATTTTTTATGCTACAGTAATTACTTAAGTCTGTAAGATCTCTATTAAAAGATAGTTGTGAATGTTAATTTGTTTGGAGCCCTGAAAATGTGATCTCATTTCTAAGGAAAGTTAAAGGTATTTTTCACTTTTTCACCCAGGAGGAATCAGAGCAAAAGCTGCATTTAATGCACTCAAGATACTTCTTCTCTAGTCTCTATTTTCTCTTCAGACCAGGCATTAAAACTTGGAGTGAAAGTGTTTGTGGGCTAGAAAGATCATGAGTCTCCTTTTCACTTCTAATTATATTAGGAGTTGAGTCTAAATCTTCAGAAGTGAAAAGRCAGTTTACTAACTCACTGCACTGTGTAGTTGTTATTATATTCTTCTATTCATCTCTTTGGTACTGATAATATAAGTTCTATTTGTCAGACAATCAAGTAAACCTAAGTGCAGTTGTCTCTATGTTTTATTAGTTCGTCTGATCCCTCAGATTAGGTGCCATTTATCAACTGTGGAATTTCAGTATACACAACAAATAACCTTTTCTTCCCTTCACAGATTTATGGAGGACTTAAAGGATATGCTTGGGTTTTCTCCAAGCCAGTACTATTACTACGTGTGGAAGTATGTTTCTCCTTTAGTATTGTTATTGTTGCTGGTAGCTAGCATTGTCCAAATGGGATTAAGTCCTCCTGGTTACAATGCTTGGATTGAAGATATGGTATGTATTTAACAAATATCGCCACTATCATAATGATCATATTTACAGTGTTTCAGAAGTACATGAAAATACAAAAATTTGCAATTGTAAATTATTACAGAGAATGRCATGACTATTTTAATCTCAAGTGATATTAAAGTTAAAACTATCATTTTTAATTATATAGTGGTTGTTTTACTTCAAAATCATAACTGCTAAACACCAACTCTTTGTGATTTATGCGACTGTTGGTTTGTTCATGTATGTTGCAAATGTTCTTACGGGCAGGAGCAGTTGTTCTCTTTCATTAAATTTTTCTTTACTGCAGATAAAAGTTTTGTGACATAAATGAATAAACCATTCCAGGTGTTTCATCTTTTTTTATGTGCAACGAAATATTGAGATTAGCTGTATTATAAATTTCTGCTTTGGGAACACCTATCACGTTGTAGGTAACAGCTACATTAAAATCAGTCTCTAATAAGAATTTGTAGGAAACTTGTCCGTGTGAAATGCAGAATCAGTGATGAGGGTTAGGTCCAAAAAGAGATCAAGCCAACGTAGCTCTGAAGTGTTCTGCCAGCCTGTAGGCTCATCAGTCCTGAGCTATTTGTACAGGCTTGTCCTGCAAAATATGGGAGGATAAAATGTCACGCAGAGGAATCTCAAGGGCCGTTCTGAATGGAGAACAGTCCAAATTAGCCAGGTGGAAAAAAATACAGCAAAGACAGGTAAAGCGTAAGTAAGAGTGAGTGGTTTTACTAGTAGTGCCTGCATTTGACCAGATAACCACTGTTGTTTTCTTGAGATTCTCACATGAACACTTGTTATGTTACTGTCCAAAAATCAGAAAAGGCAAGACCTTAGGACACCCGACAGACTCAGCACTCAGCTGGATTAGGGGAGACCTGGGTGCTGGTGCCTGCCATGCTTCATTCATGGCATGGATTGGAATCTGTGTCACAAGCATCTTACATGAGTACCCTAACAGTCAAACTTTTCAGTATGATAGGAGAGGTCTTCCATCTCCCAGACCTGAGCTGCTCTTTTCTGTATATAAAATTAAATGTTAATTCAGCTAAACAGAGTCAATTGTCCAGTGATTCATGTACTCACTAGAGGTGGGGTCACTGGCCCAGTAAATGTGTTACAGTTTACCTGAAGCTTATACAAAGTAGAACAACTCCAGGTGGATATTAGCCTCCAGAGAAGGGACCTGCCTTTTAGGCCAGATAGAGAGATATCAGTGCACACTGCTCCCTTGTCCTGTGTCTAAAATCTGTACATGTTTTAAAGGATCAGGAACAACTATAGGCAAAGGTAGCAGAATGCCTAATTTGAAAATCCTGATTTGGATGCCACTTTAGTGCTTTGAGCATCTCGAACTGTKGGACATGTTCACTCTGCCACTGTTGATGGTGCTCACTGGCAGAAAAATAGCAATCGTTGATCAGCTTAAAGATGTAGGTTTAGTAGCAGCTAGGCTCACTGTAGTTGTGCCTAAATTGTGAGTGCAAGGTGACAAAAAGATGGATATGCACTTGAAAATTGCAAGCCTTAGCAAGGACTGCAGATTTGCTCATTTTTAAACAAAGATACATTAATATTTTTTTTTCTCTTGGACTGTCCAGGCTATAGAAGAGTTCCACAGCTATCCAACATGGGGAATGATTATCTGTATATCTCTRATGGTGTTGGCCATACTGCCTGTCCCAATAGTCTTCATGGTGCGCCGCTGCAACCTTATTGATGACAGCTCTGGTAGTTTGGCAGCTGTATCCTACAAAAGAGGCCGGATAATAAAGGAGCCTATTAATCTGGAGGGAGATAATACAAGTCTGATTCATGGGAAGAGTCCAAGTGAAGTACCATCTCCAAATTTTGGCAAAAGCATATATCGAAAACAGACTGGATCACCAACTCTGGACACTGCTCCAAATGGGCGCTATGGTATTGGATATTTAATGGCAGATATGCCTGATATGCCAGAATCTGACTTGTAACTGCAGAAGAAAAATGCTTTCTCTTTGTTTCTCCTCTCACTGATCAGGGCTCTCCTAAGAGAAGTGGTTGGCTTCACTTACTAGAGTGAGATCTCAGGTGCTTCATAGTGACAGTCTTTAAAATATCAGGACAGTACATACAGGTTGAGAAAACTSCCCTTGGATTAATTGTTGTTTTTTCATTTGCACTGAAGAGCATACATACAAAATCAATGATAGCCTACATCTTCTAGCATAGTCAAAAAATTGTTTAATTTCTAAATTTAAAGCTTTCTATCTCTGAAGTCCAGGTGCCACTTACTCAAATAATGTAATATCACAGAATCATTAAGGTTGGAAGGGACCTCTGGAGATCATCTAGTCCAACCTCCCTGCTCAAGCAGGGTCACCTAGAGCATGTTAGGGTTGCATCCAGGCAGGCTTTGAGTATCTCCAGAGAATATCTCCATCAATAATATTTCTGAGGTAATATCACTGGAAATCCTTTTTTTCTGCTTTCAGGTTAATTCCCCAGTATTAAAAGTGAGCTCTGGAGTAGTTCACCAAACCTGTGTTTCTGCACACATTTGTATATACCTTATGTAGATATGCTGTACTTTGTTAGCACTGATAATTACTTAGGCTATTAGCTGAGTAAAAAACAAACCTGCAAACTATTTTCTTATGTAATAGCTGTATAGAGCAATAGTACTAGAAAATCAAGGAGTAGACTTATGGGAAGGCAAGGAAGGACTCCCTGTTCACTGGGGACTGCAAAACTGTATCTGTATATTTTGTGTAAAATATTTGCTTTTTCAGTGTGAAAACAATGTAAGAGTGAGTCACTCCAAGAATCTTAAGGATTGTGCAGATTCTGCATTTTTTCTATGCTGTGTGCCTAAAAAAGACCTTCTTGATATTTATTGTGGTTACAAGATTACATATATATTATATTTATATAATATACTTGTAATGTAAATATGTATATTATTCTATGTGTAATCGTCTCAAAAGTTGAAGCAAGATGGCTTTTTTAATTAGTCTCCTTCTGTTTGCTTCTGTTTTATGCAGATAATTTTTTTCAGTCTGTAATTGTTAAGAACTGTATGGCGTTACATTTTAACCTATAAATAAAGATACTGACAAAGTATTTCTCTGTAATTCCATAATATTATTACAACGTAGCTTGCTTTTCCATCACTTGGACTGTCTGAAAGAGTAGCATTTACCAGCTGAATGGAGATGATTAAAAAACCTGAAACATGCTAAATCAGTCAGATGTTATGAAACTATTGGCTAAGGACTTTTACTATGAATACAGCAGCTCATGTAGCRCTGTTACCTGCCATGACACACTGAAAGCTCGAACGAGCTTTAAATTTTTGACTTTGCTACCTTTAATGAGCAAAGGGCAGAACTTAGTTGCATTGCCCTAGCATCAGCCTAATAACAAGATTACTTTGAGTAAAGTACAAGTCTCAGAACCATGATCAGCTATGGATTTCTCACTATCCTATTCTCCCTCCCTACAGTTTAACTCTGTTTAAGAGGTCAAAAACTGAAACAGATCCTTAATATAAGTGTGACTCTGYCCTGTCTTATTGCCAACCTCTTGCCCTTTGACATGGGCAGAAAGTTGTGAATGCTGATTTAGAATGCTGTCTGCACTGGCTGATAAGTAAGTGCTCTTCTGCTTATCCACATGTGGAACAACTGTTCCAGCACATACTGTAGCTATGTCATAAAAAATCCTAAACAAAGCAAAAAAANAAAAAAAAAAAAAAAAAAAAAAAAAAAAAAAAAAAAAAAAAAAAAAAAAAAAAAAAAAAAATCCAGTAATCTGATAAAATGAGCTAGTTTTCTTAGTTTTCTTCTGGTCTGGAATCTTTTGAAACCATTTCCACTTCTTAACAACAGTTGGGCTAATAGCAATGGTTGAGAGAAAACCTACACTAGGCTTATCTATCACAGGTGAGATTATGCCTGTAGAAAGGGGGTTGAAGTAGTCCACTAAAATGCTTGTATTGGAACATGTGGCAGAGGGCTGGCATGATTTAAGCAGACTGCTCATTCATAACTGATCGGTTGGCAGTGGTAGTAGGTACATAATGTGCCAGAATGTTAGAAAACACAGAGGAAGCACGTGCAAAATACTCCTGCTTTGACAGAGCGGCAGCAGATTTCCACTGTTACATCCCACCCCTAAAGGAAGCGTATTCTCAGAGTACTTGTTCTGGATCCCCTGTGTGACCAGTCCACAGAGGACTTGGCTATAGTGACACATACTTTCGGTTATGCATATCCTAGGTTTAAATGTGAAGGGAAGGCCAAATGGCTGCTACTACACAAACACCTATTAAAAAAAGTGTAAGCAAGATCTCACTATCACAGTAACTATTTCTGTTTGAAGGATGACAAAGGAAGATAATGCCGCCTACATAGATTGTTGAAGATTATTCTGCTGGGAAATGTATGTCTTTTTTCTGCCCTTTTGCCTGCCTCCATGAACACTTCTAACCACTATTTAAGTTTTCCACTCATTTAAACCACTGCTTCTCTATCATTTGCCTCCTAATAGCTTCCATTAGCAATTCTCACCCCAGCTTCATTAAAGTTTTCAGGCATGAGAAATCTCTGAATGCATATCTTCCTGTCTACTGCCAGATAACAGAGTTATGTTTTAATCTCAACCATGACTGAACGCGGTCTGAAGTGCAGAAGTTCATTGTCACCTGAAGAATTTGTCTGATTTAGTCTGATGGACTAAACACGCAACATCTCTCCTGCCTAAAGAAGGAGGACCAGTCAAAAAATAGCTAGAATTGAAGCTTTTAAAACATTAAAAATAATTACTGTGTAAATATAATATCCAAATCCTTTGATATTGATGAAAAAAGCACTGAAAAATAAAGTATGAAAGTGTATATACAACTGCAGTTTAAATCAAAAGACCTCACACATTTGGGAATTTGATCATGACCGTACTCTTTTTTTTTCATTATTTGTATATGTTGACTTATTTGCAGGGCTAAAAAAGTAATGTTTTTGCTATGAGTTGTAATAAAATCACAAAACAGGTAAAACAAAAGAAACAATTCTTATCAGAATAAGCACCAGAAAGACAGATTTTGAAGAATCATGATGTACCCAATGGCACGTGAGATTGCAGTGCCTGTGTCTACAGTATTTGGAGATGTCATGCTATACAAATTTATTTTAGCACTGTTACATCTTCTTCTACTTAAAAGCAGGTTGCTACTTCCTGTATGGATAAAAAGAAGTTAAAAAAAAAAAAAAAAAAAAAAAAGAGTAGACGATAACAAGAGTAGAAGGCAGGAAAGGAAGATTTCAAATATTTATCTACTTAAAAACCAGAATGTTTTTGTTTCATGTCAGGCATAACCACAATTAATTTGTCTTTTGTTAAGGAAAAAGATCATTGCAAAAGGCAGTCATGGTTAAAATTAAAGAAAAGCCTATTTATATCTTATACAATGAGAAGTAGCCTAAGAACAAAATCATCCACGTGGAAAGTGAAAATATACCAATATAATTTATTGCAGAAGGTCTAAGGTTTCTGAAACCATTATGCTTTGTGAGATCTGATTTCCCCAAAGGAAGGTAAAAGAATGGATCTGCATTGGTACAGCATAAATGAAAGCCGTGCCTTTACCTCCATACTTTTCAATAGAGCTTTTCAGATTCAGTGGATTGCAGGCCAGAGATCATGCAGTCTCATTGCCTATTTTTAGTCTTTCCTGATGTATCAAAATTTTATCATGCTGTCTCACAGAGTGCAGAGAAGAAAAAGAGACCGGACAATTATAATCTTCTTAGGGAGCAACAGGGACCAGTTAGCTGATGTTGAATTTGCATCCATACAGCAACATCTTTGAAATATTAACAAAAATGTAGCTATACCAGTTTAAAAATGCAGGAAATTTAATATAAACATTTAAATGCCTAGTTAGATTTTGTGACTTAAAGAAAAAAAAAATCAAACATATTAGATGTGATTTACTTCCATTGCCACTGGATGGTGCTCATTGTTCATATGTGTTGGTAAAATGACATGTCCAGGAGTCTTTTTACAAGGGGAGAATGTTTACTTGTACTCAACCAAAACAGAAAATTCTTCAAACTGAGCAAAATCTCTCTCTCTGATAGTCAAAACTTAGTACTAAGTTAATCTTCTATACATTTAACTGCTTTAATTAATATTTGGGTTTTTTTTCTATCAAAGATAAGAAAGACTTAACTTTAATGTTAAGAAAAACAGCAACATTCTGTCGATATCCCAGTGCCAAAATACTTGAGTTTCAAGGGCAAGCAACTTCTTGATTCAATATGTTGAAGTTAGTAATTTTCTAACGTGTCTCACTCAAATCACTCTTTTGTTGATAGGTCGCTTTTCAAATAACTTCAGTTAGCAGACTAGTTAGTGGAATAACACAGTGTCAGTCTATAATAATATTACTAACAGCAGTAATGTTAAAGACTTCAATGCTTTTCACTAGCATAGATAAAAGTTGAAAGACGCAATGAGGTAGACAAGAGCTGAGGGACAGCATGGAGTCGTGGGAAGAGTCAGCAGCTGATATGATTCAAGTCTGTAACTTTGCCACTGAAGAAAGCAAGTACTGCGATATCTATTAGTATTTTAAAAGTAGTGTAGCTAAGACATGCCTTGGGCAGCTGCTCAACCATTTCAGTAAAGATGGTGTGAAGCTCTGAGTAGTTACAGTGACAGAAGTACTACATTTTTCATCTGTGTTGTATTCTCATTATTTATTACTGAGAGAGAATCTTAGAATAGGACACTTCTGTCTCAAATCTGCGTTAATGAAWCTTTGTTGCTGTTTTCTTCCCAAGAAAGTAAACAGACCAGTCAGGTGAGCTCCCATGCCATAGTCTGTAAATTATGATGTTAAAATAAAGAAGTTATTCAGTGAAAAAAGAGATGTAGACACTCTCCCTTTTTATTCAGTCCTATACCTTTTTCTACTTTTGAGATGTCATCTGGATGTTTCATATCCAATCTGAGTTCAAGATGTGGAAAAATATGTTTTCCATCAACACTGGTGAAAGGATTTATCTGAAGGCTAATATCCTAGATGTCCGAGGATATAAAATAATCTCTCTCTAACTGAAAGAAGTAGAGCTGATTAGCAAAGAAAATAGTGGAATAGAAGGAAGAAAGAAATTTGCTTTAAAGAAAGCCTAGTTGATTTCCAGATTTTCCAAAAAAGGAAACATATTAGCATATGGGACGGTCAGGTTTGAAGTTGAAAGAATGAGGAACTAAGAAAGTGTAAAAAGTCCCAGAGTGGTGAGAGGAGATGGAACTGAAAATGGAGCTCATTAATGAAGGAAAAGCAGGAGAAGAAGATATCAATGAAATAAGCATCACTCAATGAATGACAAAGTGCAAACTGAACAGGTATTAAGTGGCCAGAAAGATAAAGATGTGTGGAAAATGGGATCTTTAGGGAGAAAATAGAATCTGGTGGCCATGTGAAGTATGTTGCAATCAAGCCTTTAGAAGAAATAGTGTACAGTTACAGCTATTAAAGCAAGGTATGAATCAGAGGTGACTGAAGTTTTGTAGCATATGAGGAGAGAGAGGAGGGAGATTTTGAAAAGAACAAATCAGGACAAGAGAAAACTGGACTAGGAGGAAAGACTTGGTTTGCTTCAGAATCAGTTTGTTCTTAAGTACATAAATGTTTTTGACATACTGAAAAGCTTGGTTTTTGTTTTTTATAAAACATTTTAAGATGCTGTCAGGAAAGATGTTTGAGAAATGTGACCTTCCAAATTGAATCTATTTTAGTTATCTGAATTGAAGATAAAACTATCAGGGTAAAATAGCAGAGAAATTCTGCTATGAATTTAAGGTTTAAGAAGAAAAGTAATTACTTAAAAGCATTGAAACTTCAATGTATGAGGATATGAGGTGACATAAAATGAGATTTGGTAAGCTAAACTTTCTGACTTGTAGACCACTGTATAGCTGTGATTTAACATTGGAGTAAATCTGAGCATTTGCCTAGTGTCAAAGATATGAATAGTCCAGTCATTAGTCACAGACTTGAAATTAGCCAAAAACTCAAAGCACCTAAATGATATGCATTTTATTGCCTTGTCCCTGGGATGGAAACCAGATACCCAGCCTCCATATGCAATGCATCTGGACAGTTAAGTGTTCCAAAATGTTATATCTATAAATGGGCAGCGTTTTGTCTGGGGATTTAACTGTGGCAGAATTCCTTAATCTGCAAAAAGGAGAACCTGAGGTACCCTGGAGAAACTGCCAAGCCAGATAGATGGGACATTAAAATGTTTGTGGGTTTCTATTGTTTAACTATCAAATACTTGGAATAAAAAAAATAGTCTTTAATAACATGGATGTTAGATTTAAGGAAGATGTTAGGAATGTTCTCTTCTCCCTCAGGCAGTAAAAACATAGAAGAAAAACTATTTACAAGACATCAAAAAAGGAGTGTTTATATACATACATGAGAGAAGAGCGATAGAGAGATAGAACTATCACCCCTGTAGGGTCTCTCTTTACTAATCAAGAAGATTTATTTTCAAATCAGGTTAATATTATTCTGTAAGGAGTCTTGAAGTTGGTAAATGGCTAAAAGTAGCAACTGGTAAATGGCTAAAAGTAAGGCCATTAGATTAAAAGGGGTCTTCTGAATTAGAGAAATAAGAGGTTTCTTGAGATATGTTTTGAAACTTCATGAGAAACTATAAAATCTTCCCCAGACTTCAGATTTTCTAGGGTCCGCTTAACAAGACCTCCCTTCACACTGTAAACGTCCCAGCACAAGGTTAGTGTCTCATATAGTTTAATTCTCACATTGTTACAAGCTTCCTTTCGATTTTGTAGATTCCTTTCTGTTGCACCAGAATTTCTCAGATGGTTCCTATTTTCACCCTTGGCTGCACAAACAGCTGTGCTGGCAAAATGGATTTGGTGGTGCAGAGATGGGAAAGAAGGGCTGAGAGTGGGGATTGCTTTAACCTGCAAGGCCCCTGAAGAAAGTAATACAGACTTTCAGTTTCAATCTTAGAAATACTAATTTCTCCCCAAGAAAACTGTGGAATGAACAAAAAAGCAACTGTAAAAATATTCAAAGGTCTTAAGAGTCTTACATAGTTTAATTTTAACAAATAGTTGAAAATTAATGTACACAGGGACTGTTGATTGCTAGAGAGCTGGTGCCACAAAATCATGAGTTATTAATAATTATTAAAAAGTACATATTGCAAAAAACAATTGAACTGCAATTCTTACACTTCTTTCTCCAACCTCTTCCATCCGCAACGTCACATAATTTTTTCTAGTTGTCCATTTCTGTTGTTTCCTCATTGCATAATCAGCAGCTTTCAGAACTCACTTAACAGTTAAGTACCTGAAACTTATAGAAGCAGCCTAACAGAATTTATCACATACATGTGAATCAAATCATAAAAATTTGCATAGAAGCTGACCTTGTATTTCTATGATGCATAGTAAATGCTTATGCCCTGTCACGCAGGTCAGAATGCATCTGGTCTGGATTACACACAGGCTGTATACATGTGCTACATCTCTCTGCACTGACTTTGTAAAGGACCCAGGGATCAAACCCTGGTTTTCTGAAATACCTTCAATGATTCTTAGGCCAAGCACCTGTTGTTGGCTATTCTGATGTTAAAAAGTAAAAAGAGTTGATACTGAATAAATCCAGCAATTTGGTGATGAGCACAAGGAGGAGGGAGTTTTCATCTTCCTACTCTCACCTCTGAGCACTTTGGCATTTATCAGACCACAGAGCAGATCCAACTCAGTAACTCAGCAGAAGCCTTTTTTTTTTTTTTTTTTTTTTTTTTTTTTGATTCAGAACACAAAGAAATGTGTGCAAGTATCCGTAAGCAGGAGGTAGGAGCTTTTTAATCCAGTTTGCTTTTTGCTGCTGCTGAACTGACTTGGTAGGTTTGCCTGTTCAATGTAATGAGTGTGCTGCTGACCTATCATCACTACAGCCATCATACTAAATGACTAATTTTATTTTAACTGTGGGAACCATTCTTTTCAAAGGTGAACTAAATGTGTCTAAGCAGGATTTTACATTTGACTGCTAGCATATTTACATATATACATGAAGTCTTGAGTGCTGTCCAGGCAAAATAGTCGAGAAACTCAGCATGTGGTGAAACAAATTTTCACACTGCATGTTTAGAAATGAAGAGATCTGTAATGAAATGTAACACTTCAGTGGTCTGAATAGCTCTATGCATAATCATTTGCTTGCTGTACAACATATCAAAGCTATTGCTTGAAGACACATCATCAGGAGGAAAGGCAAAAGAGGTTAGCAGCTTTGCCAGACAGTTCAGTTTCTTCAGATAGAAGATTTGAAGAAAAATGCCAACAAGTGATACATTGTTCTCACAGSCATAAATATAGCCTGTCTCAGCAACCTCAGGAGCAGTTGTCCAGGATGTTTTAGCATCCTGCGGTGAATCAGYGTATCAGTAATATATTATCAGTGGAAAGTGCATAAATAGCCAGAAACTCACTGAAATCAGGATATTGTGATCACTTCAGGCAGCAAGACACCCTACGCTAGTGAAGTTAGTGAACATTTTGGTAAACATTCATCTGAAAAACTATAGATCCATAATAGTTATTTTATGCAATACAATGCATTTTTTTGGCTTTATTTGCATTCACTGCTGGACAATAAAAGGGGAACTATGAGATGAAGTTATAGAAAAACACAAAGCCAGAGAAAAGTAGTGATCAAATATTAATTATCTCAATGATATAGGCCTATAGATATAGAGTTTGGTTTAATATAATCAAAAGAAACAAAAATTTCCAGTGTTTTTAACTTCCTGAGTATCAGCAAGGAAGACCATTTTGTAAGTACTGTTTGCTTGGAACAAGAAAACAGCAACATAGAGGAAAAAAATTGTCTTTATACTTTCTCTTTGTATACACTCCCATATACCACATGCAGAGAAGAACAGTGCAGAGCACCGGATCATCCCTTTTCAAAACCTAGCCTCTCAGGGAACAAACAGATCCCCACAGCTCTTTATTCATACTGCTGGCACATCTCAGGACCCCTGGCCAAGGTGTAAGACCCCACCGTGGAAGGCAGTACCAAACCAGAAATATCYCCACAACACACACATGGAAACAATCTGTCCCTTCTTTCAATCTGCCTACTCTATTTCTAAATAATCTAAATAATCCTTCTAAAAGCATTGTGGCTTAAAATTCACAGTCTGGCCTGGTGCACAGTAGTGTAGATATAGACAGAGATACTGTTCCGGAAGGATTGCGTTTTACAGAGCAAGGAGAAATGAGCTCTCTGCTCAGCTCAGCTGTAGTGAGACCTTGATGTAATTCTTTAATGCTTGATAGAACAAAAGCCAAGGAACCCATCGGGTTTCAGAGATTTTGAACATTCCTACAACTGCCTTTTATGACRGAAGCAATCTGTGGGGTAGTATGGCTCTGCTCCTCTCCAGCCTGCGCCTGCCTATCCCCATAAGATTTATGGCAAATTAATTGTTAAAAGTGGGAGAAAAATGCAGCAACAACAAAATGAGATGCTGAAGGSGATACTCAGCTATATTCCTTTCTTCCTTCTCATTTTAACAATGCAGGGGGAAATCCCTGCAAAATTGAAAAATTAAGCCATCTATTAATTTACTTTTTTATTGCTTGTGTGATGTTAAGAAAGTTATGCAGGTGGCACTTTATAAACCAAGCAATTCTCATTTATCAACTGCTGATCTCAAGAGGAAAATGTCTGCTGTTCTATATTTCATGCTCTGTATATGTTACCATGAGGAAAGATTGAAAATGGGACAGGAGTTTTAAACTTTAAACTTCTGTTTACTTTAATATGTGTCACASAGCTTAAGGCCCAGTGAAAATGTGTCCCTATGCAACCATTTATGATGAAGATTTTCCWTTTTGAATCTTTCATGTACTGTGCATCCTGGCTCCCATGTCACATACTTGAGCCAAATTGTACTGTATGTGCCAGTATCTTTTTTTCATTTTCAGTGCTATGGCCCCTAATTTAGGTTTACATTCCAATCTTGAACTAATATAACTACACCATCAATGGTATTAGAAAGAATTCAAGAATGTTTGTGTTTCCAAGCATTCCCTTTCCATGTGAAAGAGTCAGTTCTATCCACTGGAAGATACTGTTAAAACTACATAATTCTATTTGTAAAAAAAAAAAAAATGGCCAGAAGTATATGTTACAGGGGAGAATCAGCATTATTTGTAGATGCCTGTATACATCATATTTCTCCRACTTCAACTTTGTGTCTCTATCCCTTTTAAAAAACTAGGAATAAAAATAGGGGTTTGGGCACTGATTCCTATGAAGACAGGTTTGTCACCAACATTTTGAGTTTTTAATCTTTGTTATAATTCCTTCATATTTGGCAGTGGTGCAAAAGCCTCCAAACCAACACAGGAGAGGATTCTCCTGGGGTAGATGCTGCTGATGAGTAGATGAGATCCTTCCCATCAAATACACTATCCTTGAAAGGGCTACATACTGGCCTACAGGAGAGAGGAACAAAGAGTTCAAAGAGTACATACAAAAACTGAGCACTTTTGGAAGCTAAACATGACCAAAGAGCCATGCACAACCTGCACATGACTTCCCAGATTGCCTGGGTTATGACTGGAGATCTTAGAGCATTTTAAGCCTGGCAGAATTCAAGGACAGTTTAGCCCTCTCCCAGTACTGTGAAGCCTGTCTTTGGGGACATTTTTTCCTATCTTTTCTCTGACGTTGGTTGCTCCCATGAAATAGGACCTGACATTCTCTATTTTGCATGGAACAGAAAGTGCAGAAAGATCACAGATGAAGTCTATGGGAGATCTAGATCCAAAAATCTCATTGGAAAGGAAAGGAAGGACCTGAGGCTTTCCTTCTTCTGAAGCCAAGAGTAAAAAATGCATCCTTACTTTAAAGTGGGTTTTGCAGAGATTGGAAATGCTGAATACTGGTGCAGTTTCACAGGGCTAGGGGGATCTGGCTAGCACTGAAGTCTTTGGCCCGTGTCTTTCCCTTAGGTTTTATTCTATACTTGCTTCACAGCTTTTTTGAACTAACAGCAAGAGCAGACAATTATTTAGTTTGAATGAGGATTTTAACTACTCTTTTTCCTCACTGCTTTTGCTCCTAAGGTGTAAAAACTTTAATGAGGCTTTTCTCTTTAAGAGTAGGAAATTGAAATGCATGTTGGCATATCCTAATGACATGTAATTACCTGACTATCCTCTGGGAGAATGAGATGGCATGGCAACAGATGCTATATGTGATGTATATGTGGGACTGTGACATAAGGTAAATGATCTGCCATATAGCTGAGCACCAGTGATGCCACAACAAGCATAAATTGCAAGCTTGAATCCCATTTTACACACACAACAAGCATATAGACACAATTGCTTTTAATAACTCGGAGGAGAAATTTGCTTTAACTATAGGGAATGAAAGTCTTAAGGTTAAAATGAAGAGTTATGCATTAGGGAATACTAGCTAAAAACTTAATCTTGAGATAAATTTCTTGTGTGACATCATTTAATTAGTCTCTATCTGTTATTTTCTCCATAAAATAGAAATATGTTACAACCTGCATCGTAACATTGCTATATCACTAAATTTTTCACTGACCCACTGAAGACAGTTAAAATAGGATGCTGAGTATTCTTATTCTAGTTAATGAAAGTACTATATATTTAGTATTAAAGAAGGGAAAAGGAGAAAAAACAACAAAAAAACTATAGCTGCACTCAAGTGGAAAAAAGTTATATTGGATCAGCGGCAGTAAAGTGCTAGAGTACGTAGCCAGTATGAGACTCATGATGATCCCCAAGCAATAGAGATTCCCTTGACTTTTTCTCTCCACCACTTACTTAACGTAGCCTTAATGTAGACTCTCATGGCCTGGGGTCTCAGGTAATGTTCAAACTGCTTCTCTCTTAAGCCAGCTATACTGGGGGCCACCTGGACATACGAATATATGCTCTCCCTGACTCTGAAGGAAACAAGTTTTGTACTTCTGTAATTGTGAGCATATTTTATTTCACTTTGATTTTGATTTAGACTGTGGCTTGTTGTGACAGAAATTCTCTTGGTAAGGGCAGAAGTCATTGACGTACTTTTCCAATTTTATACTGATACTACTAAATCAGAAGCAGAATAGTACAATGATGAAACTAGTCATTGCAAAAACATTAAAAATAATTTGATCTGAAGAATATTAAAATTTAAGCCTCTTCATAGGCAGAAGGAAATTCAAGCAATTTTTAATATTTCAATCAAAAGCTTGCTTCTATGTTCAAAACATAATATTAATAAAAGCAGAGATTAACACATTTTTAACAGAAGTATCTTTCCATTTCTTGTAGGTGAGTCCCTTAAAAGGCAAAATGTTTTGTTCTTCTTCCTTCACTGTATCCTGTTAARGTTTCCTAGTCTGAAGATCTGCTGATAGGAGCAGTGATTCCAATCTGTAGAATGCATCTGGCAAAACCTCACATTACTCTTGGGAGATAGATAGTGGAGACAGATATATCAGCTACAAAGATAGATGTCAGTCAATCCTCATGAAAACTATCTCTTTCAATGGGAGAAAGGCCTCGGAGCTGTTCATCTCACTGATCCTTTCTTTTCCACTACAGCAGCACTATATTCTGGGCAGACTTATTATCTTATTATCTTAAGCATAGTCATCAATGTGCCCGCAGTCCACTCAATGCAATGTGGTGCGTAATATTTCAGTTTTACAAAAAGAGGCCTGAGGTAATCAGGTATAGAGTRGATTAGAACGATGCATAATGCTGCCCCATTCAGAATGGGAACTTGAAAAAGCAAACATCACAGACATTAGTTGGAGTTCTTCTCAAGCAGCTTACCACCATAATTTGGCAGTTCTACTCTGGGTTTAATTCAAAGTCAGCATCACATAAACAGTAGAATGGGGAATGCAGGGGAAGGATGCTTTTATTCAGAGGGCTGCAGAATAAAAGGAAAGCTTTACGTGCAGGTTTCAAGGAATGCTTGTGATTTTGTAATCATTTTTCAAAGYTGACAGGCTGGTAGCAGGCAGGAAATTCTTTGTGGAAGGAAGATGTTCATTTGGTACTGAAATTTTTGTGAAAATATCCCTTTTTATGTTTTTTCTGGGTATCTCTGGTAAAATAAGCATTTCAGGAGACAGGGTGAGAACCATCAGRTTTTATAATCTTGCCTTAAGGTCTGATTATTTGCCTAATGGGAGGATATATATCTCTTTCTTAGAAAAACTCTGCCACAGGAAGACTGATACCCATAGTTTTGGTGGCTTTTGTATTCAGTGAAATAGTATCCCTGTAGTTACCCTACACGTGGTGGGACCTTGGCTAGAGTAGCTCTCCTTATACAACAATGTCCATATCAAACTTGATTTTCTTATTAGGACTATTAAATCACTGGGAACTGTGAGTACTCAGCTCCCCACAAAATCAAATCAGTTGTTTTCTCCAAAGTGTTATGGCTAATAGTCATATTTAGACTCTGGCAGGATATACAGTCATAAAAATGAGGGTATTTTTGGCAGCTGGGGTGTTTTGAGGCTCATGGGAATGAAGTGCTTTGTTGATAGCTTTCCTCAATCAGCTACAGAAACTGTCGGTGATAGGTAGGTCAGCCAATCCTCATGAAAGTGGACTCCTTCAATGAAAGACACTTGCCAGAATTGCGCATTTCATGAGCTACATTTCATCTGAAAGCAAGTTTTCCCTGTCCTTGTAAAATGTGTTTGTTCTTTAGAATGATTTCATGCTAACTGATAGGCTTGGACTTCAAATAAAAGTATCAGTGTATTAGTAATATCCCTGCAGATAACTTGTCAGATGACCACCCACACAAAGTAATGGGAGTCAGAAGGCATAGCTCACATTCACTGTGAACAGCAGAAGATATTGCAGGTTGCTGTTTCTGCTGCCTGTGTATTTTAATGAAGTTTCTTTGAATCGGACTTCAGAGCTTTCAGAAGCTTTGWTACTCATGGACACAAAGAGACAGARTACAGCATAGTCATGGAGCTGCTGAAAATTTGCAGGACTGCTAGCATATAAGCTAAGCAGAAAAAATGATATGTGGTGCTGTGGCCTCTCATTCTGTCTAGTAACATGAGACTAGAGAAACTGCTCATAATGCAGAAAAAAGCCCTTTATCAGTGTATTTTCAATTTATTTTCTCCATATGTATGACATGAATTTAATTTTAAGATATGAAAGGATATCTGTTTCTAGAAGTGAACAAAACTCTCACCTTTGTTTAGTATATTTGTTAACTTTGCAACTATTTTTTATGATCCATGAACATAAAGCAGTAAGAGATTTCATCCTCTCTGCTGCTGAAAAGCAATGTATATTTACAGGCTAGTTACATTTTACTATGAGCAAAACTGAGTTTTCCTAAATTGGCTATAGGGTCTGTTTTGCAACTTTTCTAGGGAAGCAGAAAAACATTTTGTTTTTGTGGAGGGAGATGTATCATATCATATAAAAATGGTATGTTTTCATACTTGGAAACTACTTTTTCTCCTCACATATACCAAGAGCCAAATAATAAATAATTGTAAGTAAACCAATTTATTGCTTCATATGTTCATAAAACCACCCAACGAGAACCCTAGTGTATCTTTTTAAATTTCACAAGTAGTAGTGTACTTTCCCCCAAATAATCTCATATATTCAACATTCAGTACCCAGTACACACACATATGTGAGATATTTTTATTTTTTGGATTAGGAAAAGATATTGGAAATCAGCTGAAATATAATATGAGGGCTTAAAGATTTCATGACAATTTAGGATTCTGTTTGATTTATGTACTTTGCAGAGTAAATAGTATTTAGAGCTGGGATATGATATTGGAATGCAACAGTGCCTGCTGATCCATCTATTGCACAAGAGAAACACCAGCTCCGCTTACTGAGTGAAATCCTTATATTCTAAGGGATGTGGGGAATGGGGATTCAGTGCCAGATTAGTAAAGAGCAAAAGCTGGTAGGTCTCACTAAAAAAAAGGAGAATCAAGTGATATTGATAGCCAAAGCACATGAGTCTCTGTACTTGAATCTGTGTTGCCAGTGATAAGCTGCTGCACCCTGATGTCTTAATTTAGTAGATCCTGATCATATCTAGTTTTGCCTCTTCTTAGAAGGCAGACCAAATGCATTTACAAATGCTCTGGGAACATTTGAGCCATTGTCCTCAATCCTGCAGAAAAAGGAGAAGAACAGCTCCAGCCAAACAACTCCAGCTATTCCAGTGTGGAAATGAAAAATGAGCTGCCTGCAAATGCTGTCCCGAAAAAAGAGAGCATATGATCGCCAGTACATGTAGGCTGCTGACCACTGGCAGAAGATGAGAGAGTCCAACCAGTAGAGCAGCCCTAGGCTGAATATGGACTTGACACCAAACAACTCACACTATGCATGACTCCCAAACCTGAATAGCCCTGTTATGAACTGGCAAGAGTTCCCATTTCTTGTTGTCAATGGCCTGATTATGCTCAGTTTTTAAAGATTAGGGACTACATATCAGGAGGCTGAAAGATAGACTCAGTGAAGCTGCAAGCACTGCTCTTTCATAAGACCTTGTGGACACGTAGTGTCCTTAAAAGTGAAAGGAGGATGGTGTTGAGCCGCTCTGTGGGCTCCTGGCCAGATGAGTGGTGTGCAACTCTTGTGTGCACAGGTGCTATGTGAAAAGTTCTGCCTTTCTCTGGCAGCTTTCCTTGCTAGTCCTACTGTGCAAAAGCAAGCTTCAAGGGAAGTGGAACAAAACTGTTGGCAATAAAGCCTACATTTAAATTGAAATGCAATAAGAACCACATGGTAGTGTATGGAACAATGGCTAAWCGTTAATCAGTCTTATTTCTGGAGTGGAGCATTATTGTTAATGTAATAACAGCAGAGGGTTGCTCTGATGGAAGAGCTAGTTTGGAAAATGAGAAACTCTTTGCAATGGCTTCAGCTAGTGTCAGCCATGACAGTCTGTTGGGGTTATTTGGCTTAATTTAAATTTGCTTCAGGTCTAATGGTAGACACCTTATTTTYGCAGGGCTCCTACTGTTGCTGTTAGAAACTACATGAAAGTCAATTTGTTAATACCTAAAAGGTCAGGGGGAAATACTATGCTACTTWTTCAGAGCTGGATACATTTATGATTACTCTTTCTTGTCCAAAACAGCAATTTCTTTTGCAGTTACTCAGTGTTCTATAAACATCTCCAAAATCAGGGAAACTCAGCCCAAATGAAGATACATGGCTAGTTACAATCATGACAAATGATTTGGGATCATACGTGCCATATAGCTTGTGATAAGCATGTGGTTTCGACTCTTTTTCAGAGCTGTTTGCCTAGAAAATTTTTACTTGAATTATGAAAATTGAACATATTGGCAATCCATCAGATGCAACACTAGACTCACTGAAATCTAGTCATAGTACTTTTAAAGCAGGTTTGGGAGGGGAAGTTATGCAGAAAGAATGGGCTGATGTATGTCCTGAACTACATTATCTTTACTTTCCTTGGCATTTGTATATGTTTACTGATACGTACCTTCACTTCATAATTACCATTCAGACACACTAGTTACATAATTTCAAATATCTCACTTAAAAAAAGAACCTCTGCCCTTTGCTGCTTTTCCCAAAAATCTTTCCAGTTCAACGTTRTCTTACAATCTAATGCTCAGAATAACGTACATGAAAAAGAAATCACTAGTCACGCCCAGAATCCACGTGTTTTGTTGGCATGAGACCTCTATGTTTACAAAAAAAAAAAAAATCTGAGTTTGCCTTTTTTCACCTCTAGAAGCTCCTTATTGTAAAATCATGCCTAATTTTCCTCCCTCTCTTGGCAATTGTTTTTTCAGCCTATGACTCCTGTTTAACATTGCTCTTCAGAATTAGCATAGATTTCAAGTCTAGAAGGAATCATTATGGTAATTTAGCTTGACCTGCTCGCCAAAGCTAGGACTAGGCTGGTAACTGATGTATTGAGTCTATAATTTCCGAACCAGAGCATTTTGTAGAAAATGCTCTCGCCTTTATTTAAAGATCAAAGATGATATAGAATCATCTGCATCATTAGGAAAGTTATTCAAATGGTTAGCTACCCTCAGCATTAAAAATGTATTCCATAATACTGGTCTGAATTTGTGTAACGCTAGCCTCAAGCTATTGCATGCTGTGAAGTTTCTGCCTGTCAAAGATATTTGTACTTTAAGMAATTTATTCCACACTTACCTACAGAATATAATAATCATTTTTATTCTTCTCGTGAATAAACACCAGATGTGGACGTTGTCTTTAAGTAATACTTTCACAAATGATATACAGAGAAAAGCAGTAGGAAATCACAGGATCTGCACTTGTAGCTTCCTGTGCCTATGTTCTGTTTATAAATACAAGATTCACGCTGACATTTCTAGAAATTGCATTTGCCAGGAGGGAGTTGCGATTGATTACTCTTCAGTTGGTTACCTTAGTATCTTTTTCTTAGTCACTACTTCTTAAAAACTGTCTTTCATTTTGGGTGGCTTATAGTCTTTGTTTTTATCTACAGAGATTTTTCATAGATGTATGTCAATGTGGCTACTGGTAATCTTTCATTATTTAATAACCTTTCTCTTTCTGTGTTATCTACAATTTAATGAAGAGTGATTTCATATTTTCTCCTATTTCACTAACAAACAAACTAAATATCATTACACACATATTAACAACTAGATTCCTTTTATTCTCATTAATAGCCCTCTCAGCTTAATTACAACTGCATATTTTATTCATACTTGCTCATTTTTTCTAGATGATTAATAAATAATTTAATACTTCCAAACCGCATACCAGTTCCATGACAAGTAGCAGTTAATCATCTTTCTATAACTTCAGTATCATTTTTCATAAACCTTTGATAATGTTCCCTCAGACAGTTTTCATCTCACATAATAACATTTGATATAGATGATCTGACTAACTGTGGATAAGAAAACATAGTACCAAAAGCTATTCTAAAACATATTTGCACTGGCAGCCTTRTTAAGAATTTGAAACTGCATGCAAAAACTCTCTCTAGTCCAAAAAGCATGGACAGAAGAGCTAAAAATGTTCTTTTCTCCTTGTTTAGAAAATATTATTTTTTCACAGGGGCTTTTCAGAAACTGAACTTTTATCAGTGAAGACTGTAATATGCACAGTAAACACTCTCTCTCTTCCTTAATGGAATACCTACCATAGAGATGCAGAATCCCTACCTGAATATGTCAAAACCCAATAGCATTGACAGTATTTAGATAGTAAATGTATGGCAAAAAGAAATGAAGAAAAAGTTAAATGTTTCTGACATCTAGTCTGATACCTTGCCTCATATAGCCTATAGGATTTTGCCTAGTAACGCCCTCATCAGCCTTTGGTTGAATTAATTGATGTCCATCCTTCATTTTCTTCTTCATGAGATATTTTTTTTTCTTATTTTCTTAGCCTACTGCTGTCCCAGGGCTTTTATTGCTACGACAGCCCTGGGACCCTCTATGGCAACCCAATGACTCATCAGGGGTTTGTAATCCCAAAGTCTTTTGAAGTTTATCTTTTTAAACCAAATGAAATCATACTGTTTTTTTCTCCATTATGAGTCTGAATAGCAGAGAATAGGGAACACACTGTCATTTATTACAAATATGTTAGTTAGATCACCGGGTCGTGTTCATCTCCATAATTCTATTGCTCAGTGCCAGCCTGAGATATGGCACTATAAGGATACATTCAAAAACACAACATCCTTTACATCTTGTTTATATGAAATTAGGAAAAGTTTCCACAGTATGGAGAGTAGCCATCATCTGTTCCACAAAGGATTAGGTAATCGTTCCTACTTAAGGATATATACTCAAATAACTGTTTGTTCCATACATTTTAGATTTTTCAAAGGGAACACATGTTCACTGTTATTGTCATCAGAATGAGTTTTAAAAGGCTCTTTAATACCTTTGGGGTTGCTTCTATAATCGTAACCAAGTTAATACACTCTGAAATCAAATACTTTTTTTAAAAAAGAGAATGGTATATTATTATTCCAATAGTATGAAATATAATACTTGTTAATAAGATTTTATATATTGAAAGTCTCTCTTTCTCACATGTGTACTTACTGTAAATGTGGAACAGAATAATTTCATACTGTATTCTTAAGAGTGCTTTAAGAAAATGAAAGTGGCATGATATTTTAACTGTAGAAGTGTTGCTTTTCCTTAGCTCTGATCTGTATATTATAACCTGAAAACACCACTGAAAAAAAAAWTAAAGATATTTATTGTACAGGGACCTAATCTAGATATTCATGGCAACACTATGAATAAAAGCAAGTCATTGGTCAATTGTAAGCTTTAAAAACCAGCATAAATATAAACACCTAAAATGCACATGGGCAGCCTCATTTCACCAGACTTGCACTGAACAGTCTCATATTTTTCCCTGATTTCAATTTGTATTTAGTAATCTAACTCAAGAGTAGTCTAAGTGAAAAGGCAGTTAAGCCTACATTCATATCCCCAAGTCTTTGATGATAAACTGAGCTAAAATCCTAATGTTTTCCTCAAAGCAACTCCAGAAAGGTAGGCAGTCTCTAGAGTTCTCTATTAACTCCTGAGTGACAAATAATGAATGGATTCCTACTTCAGATAGCCTAAGGAAGTACATAAAAAAAGATGAATTTGATCCTGCCCATTTGATCACTTCCCTGTCTTGTTTGAAGATCAGCTTTCATTGCCAAACTTTATTTTTTCTCACTTCTCCATTGGCTAATGAGGAGAATAAAAACTCTCCTTTGGTATAAAAAGGCATGCAAAGGAACCATTGCTTCCACATGAACAAATTCCTGAGCCTAGATGGACCTAGTTAAGAGGTGCAGGAGGCTGTCCTGAAAAGAGAGAATTAAGACATAGGTCGTCATTCTACAAGTTCTTTGAGAAGAGGATGCTTTCTGGTCTTAAACACATTAAGCCTGAAAGAGTAATATTGTTGTCTATTTTAGAGTATGTATTTGCCAGTGTAATGCCAGGAACAATAAAAAAGAAATTTGTATTTTTAGTGTGGCTTTCTTAAATGTCTATGTTAGGAAATCACAAGAAAATAATCTTGTGGTGCTGGAGATCAAATAAAAGTAGCTTTGCTTTTTYCCTGTGAAAAAGAATGGCTTCCCATTTTGATTTATATATTTATAATGAAGGTCAGAAGTCTTCCACTGGGGCTGGCTTTAGAAACGAGCAAATGCAAATCTCTTACAGCTTTTCATGCCATACTATTTTTGCACTCTGAATCAAATTCTATTTATTTAGAGTTTTATATTTCAATCACCAGTATTAATTTTTATTCTTTAGTTCTTTTCATTTTTAAGTCTTTAGATTTTTTTTTCATACTTATAATATTCCCAACTACTTTACTTTTAATTATGTTTCCAGTTTTAACTGCACATCATTTCACTTAGGTCAACTTTCTTTTACATTTCAGATTCCTTTGAAGAGCCTTTAGTTCTGAAGTAAATCTGCCTCATTTTATTTCCTCCTTCCCTTGTAAATTCYACTCAATTTATTCTAGCCAGTCTGGTTCTGATTTATGTTTCATTTATTTACATTTCATTATTTTCACCTTTTAAACTTTTTCTCCCTGTAATTTCTCATTTTCCAATTCTTTTCAACTGCTTGRAAGTGCTTCCCCCACACCTATTAAAAGACTTATTTTTTATTGTATTAGCTTTTTTYCCCCTTAATGGAAGAAGCCTTCCTTCAATTTCTTTTTCTTATTTTTGAATATACTTTCTTTCCTTTGTGACTTCTTTGCCCAGTGCTTTTAAAAGTAGTTAAAAACTCCATGACGCTCTTTAAAACACAGCTTGCATTCTTCCTCCTATGCTTAGCACCAAAGAGAGCTAACTTTTCTGTAAAGAAAATTTTGAAATGCTCTAGCATTTTATTATTACATTGTATTTAAAAAAAAAAGAGAGGGTGGGAATATATCAGTCTCAGTCTGGCATGGTTTTTCTCACCATTTTTACTGTATTAAAAAAGAAAAAGAGAAAAAGGAAGTGAGGATCTGTTTTGCTGTGTAATAAGATTGGCTCCAACATGGAAAGAGAAAAAAGACCTCATTATGAAGAGAGAACTGATAAAAATCATGATGGAATATTGAAAATAACATTAAAGGCAACATTTTGGCTCTGGCACTTTTTTTCCAAGCTGTTTAAAAATGAGACAGAGAGAGAACAAGGACTAACCCTATTCCCTGTTATATTTCAGACTTTCTGGAGAAGCCCTCTTGACTGAGACCAAAGTCTTGTCTTATCTCATATTTGTGTTTTCTAAATCTATTTTCTGTTTTCAGGCTGCATTTTATTAACCACTTTTGAAGTCTAATAAACTTTTGCTTTAYACATACTGTCAATGCTATTTTTCTTTTTAGATCCCAGTTTTACACCATCTGAAAAGGGAATGCCTTTTAAACCTGAGTCTGGCAAAGTAATGGTAAATATATACGCACTATGCAGCATGGAACTGGGGGCAACGTCCCATGGAAAAGTCCCCATATATTTTAGAGGACATTAAATGGAGCCCTACTTTTGTTAGATAAATACACAATAACACCTGGAGCTTGCAGTGACCTCCATGGGAAATTCCTGGTGTCTTCTACTCACTGTTTATTTCAGCGTGTGCTGTAGTGCCAGATCTCTCTCCTTCTGATGAAAACCACAGAAATTATTTAAATACTCCGATCTTTAATCTTTGTTGGCATGACAAGGTTGGTGCATAGGTGCTCCCGAAGCTACAGCATAAATTACAGTGGCTGGGTACAGCAAACACCATGGTGGTTTACCCAGCTCCTGCGCCATAAGGCAGAATGGGTGAACGCATCTAATTAACAACTCATTATGTGAATTCATATCTTTTACAGACTCCTGTAGTATTGTACATTGCTTCATACAGGACAACTACTCCCTGTTCAATTCTATATTAATTGCCTTGCCTTTTAATGCCTCAAAGCAGAGATGAAGTCTGCTTTGCATTATTACTCTTTGATCAGCTGGACTTTTTTTAGACCACACGCTGAAATGCCTGTCAAGGTCAAAACTGAAAAGATTTTTTCATATTTTTTATATTGTGGGACTCCATATTTGATTTTGTTTTTAAATGAGAAACTTTAGGTTCTTCTAAGTAAATATTTGAAATATARATTTAAATTATTACTTTTGTTATAGTAGTGAAATACAGGCCTAAGTCAGCTCGTTGTACTGGCTATAAATTGCTACATAACCTACAAACTCAGAAATGTCTCCCCTTTCTAAGGTCACAGTATATACTTTCAAATGTATGAAACTAATCAAATGGAAGCTTATGTGTAATTAAACTTTTCATTATAATAACTTACCTTTCCTTTCCTTTTTGAAATAAGATTTTTCCTGAGGTGCTTCATCTGCAGGGAAATACGGAGAAAAGTTCCAAGGTTTTTTAACAATTCAGACTAGACCCATAGAATATGAAAACTTGTGCTGGCCACCACTGTCATTAAATACTTTCAAAGCTTGGTGTTAGATCAGCAAGAGGTTTGTAAGTCATTATTCCTTTGGGTACACAACTTAAATCATGCAATTAATGCTTGGCTTATTATCAGTGTTAAGAAATACTTTATATTAATATTTTTCATAGGTAATTTAATTTTCAGTCAAATGAAAAAAAGGYACAATTTCCTCAAATGCTTTTTTCGATCAACACGCAAAACATTGGCAAGRATGCCATCTTCCTAGCCAATACACACACACACAAATTTTAGAAGATTACAGATGAAAATGTCCAGGTTTCTGCTTCCAGAAGCAGAAAAATCATCAGAGTTTGGGCTTTTATGTTTGACAAAAAGTTTAGATTCTGGTCAAAAATGTGGAAGAACTGGGAAAATATGCTTATGAGGAACCTTCTTCATCTTTACCTTCTAATTAAATCTAATGCTTTGCAAGACATTCAGTTTATAAATTAAAATAAGTCTATGCAATGAAATTATTCCCTACACAATCTGTCATTTGAGCTTGCTTAGTTTCTCGGTTGTTTTGCCTGAAATCCAGAGACTTGCACATTTTTGACTACTCATTCAGATAATTAGGATTAACAAGTATGCTTGAATTTCATCAATCTCCTTCAATTTCTTTCGTTGCTGTATCACTATTATTAACGATTATGAGAAGTGCACCTTATTCTACTGATATACGTGAGTCCTGTACTAAGAGAAGAAATCAGCACATGGGCAGTTTGTTTTCTTTAGGAACCTGAGACTTATAGCAATTTCAGAAAGACAAGTCTACCACAACAATGAGGGCTTGCACAGCTCTGCGAGATCACATCCCAGCATAGCTTCTGAAAAAATCAACATTTGTTTCACACTAAGAAAAATGATCCAGAAAATGTATTTAATAATCCTACCTTGGGAAACTTGCAATATAACAAAAATAGCAATTAGTTAACTTGCCTCTGTGTTTCTTATGAGAGAAAACGTGTGATGACATGGATATCACAATGGAATGTTTTTTTTGCTGAGGGTATCTATGGGAGGTGATGGTGCAGAATATTCTTAAACTCACTTTTYTGTGGCTTTACTCTTTTCTAATTCACCTGCTTTTCAGAAGTAGCGAAGAATAGCGAAGAAGATAATGAGAAGAAATTGGAAAATAGGTCTGTAAAGAACAGTCATCCCCAATGTCAATACTTTCACATATAAAAGCATTCCCAAAATTTCTGTAAGATAAGACACAAAAGACACTGAGGGAAAAAAGTAAAAAGACACAAAAATACCCTGGAGAAAAAGGTAGTAATTAGAAAATGAAATGCCTGCAGATGGCCAGATTTAAAATTTTACCTGTAAACACTCAGCTCCTTCATGCTAGCCTAATTAAGGTATAAGCTTTACATAGCATAAAATAATATATAGGTTTCATATATTACGTAAGAATTGTAGATGAAAACTCCTTAGTTAATGTTTCAATATATTCCATACCTACACCTATATRGCTAAATGAATAGACAGGTAGATAAACAGAAATATAAGCCAAGAACACTCTGAGGAAGTAATCTACCATCACAGCAAGCGAGAATCCAAGAGAAAAAGCTAGCAAAAATTTTAAGGTAAAAGATATCCAGATAACATGAAAACTTGAGTTTGAAGTTAGTAAGGAGTTCCAGGAGAGATGGAAAACTAACTACAAGATACTCTACAGGACAGTATTGTCTGTTTCTTTCTCTGGGTGCTCTGGACCTCATCTGAACTCATAGTCTGGAAAAGCAGTATTTGCTCAATGRGAGAGTCCTGAGGGACAAAGGGATACAGGATGCATTGTTAATTTAATGATTTCAATAGCATCCTGTTGTGCCAGAAGTGCAATATTACGTCTCCTTAGAAAAATAAAGGAAAAATATTACTTTGTTTGTCAGAGACACATTTCTACGTTTTCTGTTGCTCAGAGATAAAACATATTTATTAAAGAGGACCTAATACAAACAAAGCAGCTATGCTTTGTTAATTCACAAAGTCAGATTCTTAAAGATGCAAAGGCAGTAATTATGAAATTGTTCAGAAGTGCTATAATTCCACTGACTTCAATGGGGTGAGCTGTCTGTACTGTGAATACATTGTCTTTGAACTGCTGTCTAAAAGCTGTCTTCACTCCACTACAGCTGACCATGCAGCATGTGGGAGGACTGGGATACTCAAGAAAGCCCAGTCTTTCCCAGCGCTCTTAAGCCTGTGTCATGAATATACCATAGACAGTCCTGAGGAACCTTATTTTTAGTCTTCCAGGCAAGCCACTCCCCAATATAAAGCCATCTAGATTTAACATGCTACAACAAAATCAACAACAAACCAATTTTGGGAGTCCTACTGTGTAACATTTTGCTCAGTGTGAATGTGAGTTGTAAAGGTGACTAGCCATATGATTTGGAGAAGCAATGCATTTGTGGGTGAAGGATCTCAGCAAACTTTTGAGAGGAGTTTATATGACATCTGGATTTGATAGGAAATATTTGAACATCAGAATGAGTGGATTATGAAGATGAAAGACATGTTAGTGTGCTCTTGCATCCTGAGCCACAACATGGAAGAGTTTTGTGCATTTTTTTTTAAACAGTGAAATCCTTGAATCCAAATAGAAGAAAAAATTATACAGCATCTACATAAAAACTTTTGTGGAGTCTAAAAAGACTTTAAAGAGTAATAGTTTTTTGAAAGTTTAATGGAGAGGGTACACAAGGGTGTCATAGTGAGACTCATAACCTGAGGCAATGGTCAGACAACAGCTAACAGAGCCAGAAAGTATCAGCTGAACCAGCCACAGCATCCAAGTCCATAATAGGCTCTATCTATCCTTAAACCTTATTCTAATCCCTTCTCAAGCCATTCTCAGCCAGTATTCGAAAAAAGCTATGATGCAGATTCAAGTAGTTATTTTACTGTTCTTTCGGCCATATAGAAACATAGAATTTGTGTGTAAGCACTACAAGAGAAAACTGTGGCAACCAGACTTAAAGCAACCCATCTCAGTCCTAGCACAGTTTACCAGTTAACTAGTGTTATTAGTCTCACATTACTTCTACTAGAATCACAGAATTTACCCAATATTAAGCTGCTTACCTTCAGCTGGGACAGATACTCATCAAAGCATAAATATAGATGCTTTTTTTTCCACTTTTGAAGGAAGCTATATCCTTGCACCATTCCTTAAACATATGCAAAAATTAAAGGTATACCTTCAACATTATGTATTAATGTACCTTACAGTTGACCACTTCTTGTAAGACAGGCACTAGCTTGAGGCTTACAGTAGGAAAATTCCTGCTCAAACTTGGTATTTTACAACAGCAGAATCCTTACTTTCAACTTTATTTGCCCACTCTTCTTACTTGCTCCCCAACTTACAACTGATAGTACTTGTATATATAACTTCATATAGATTTGCTATCCTCATTCACACAGAGTTCTGAAGCTTGTTCATGCTACTTAGGTATAGCTTGGGTTGTCTATGCTCTCTCCCAAGTTTAGAAATAATGCTAGCAAAACCACATGAAGCCAAAGCTAGAAACCSTAGGAGAATAAGTCAAAGTAGAAATAACAGCCAACTTAAATAACTTGCACTAAGACAATCACTATCATTTTAGACCTTCATATACTCTTGAAGCCGGCTTCTTTGAGTACAATTCCCAGCAGCTGTGCAAGTCGTGATCTGTTTAAGTGCAAGTTTAAGTGCAAGTATTGGTCTTCTCTGTAAACCAGGATGGGAYCATTCTAGACATCCTTTCCTGAGTTCTCTATCATCTTCATTTTCATCCTTATCTTGGTATCATGTCCAGTACAAATGCATGTTTGAGGATTTATATCTTTAACTCTGTATCACCTTCTAGATTTTAAGTTGTGGATATAAATTCATATTTGATGATGCGGTACTGGTAGTAATGATTATATTTCAATCAGCTGTAGAGTTTATATAACTAGGTGATTTTTTTTTTTTGCTTGTAAAAAGGTTATTTTTTTTTTTTGTTTGAGCTGCTGGCTGACTACTTCCTGCCAAGTCTGAAAAGTTTAATTATGCCTCTAAGCCCTGTTAGAAATATTAACATACATTAACTATTTTATGTAAATCATTTAAATACACAAGCATTTAACAGAAGTTATGGTATCTGTTTTTGACTTTCATCTKTAAAAGCTTTACTGTAGAGAGTATTACTAATATTATTAATAGTCTTGGTAACCAAATGCTTTGTTCAAGCTGCCTCTATTGAATTGACACCTCCAGGCTTCTCACTGTATTTACCACATACGATTCTTCTCAGTTGTTTCAGAGGCCAGGGTCAGTTTGCTCCCCAAAAAGGACTGAGTAGGCAAAATGGTGGCATAGTCACCTGACTGCTGGGCAGTTGTTTAAATGAGGTAAAATCAACTCAGGCCAAGGCAAGCCCAGATGAGTCTTGAGACTCTATACTGTCAGGTGTGTGCAAAATTTGTGACCCTTTGCTAACAGGGGGAAAATCGTATTTACACTTCCACTCCTTTTAAACTAGATGTCTCAGTTTGTACAAATAACATGTCAATTTTCTTCTAATTTTTAGTACTAAAAGAGTAGCCCTAGTTTATACGTCAGTCATGATTTTGCAATAATCATTAAATKACTATTAAAACAATAAAGCAATATTTTCTTCACTTTTTCACAATAATTCTAGTTAACATGAGCTATAAGATATGCTATTTCCTGTTGGAACTGGAGATATTTTACACACTTTGCATCTCTTCCTTTCCAAAAGACCTATTGTTTTTTACACAGAGAACAGGCATTTGGAAGATGCTCATGACTGCTTTGGTTAGCCCCCGTTTGAAAGATATGAGTAGTAAAGATCGATCAAGCATCTGTGCCATGTCATGTGAGCTGTCTAGTGTGTCTGGTGCCTGAGAGGGCTCTACAAAATCCTRAGCTTTTCTGCCCTTATTATTCCTAGCTACAAAGACAGACAATGTATTGTTCACCAGACTGAATTAAACRAAATTTCATTACATTTTTGTTCTCAGACAATTATCGTCCCAGTACACCAGAATCTCTATTTTGGTTCTCCATTTCAATTCCTTTAAAACCAAGATAAAACCTGCACATTCTTTTTTAGCAAGCAAATGTATTGAAATAATAGAAGAAAGAAAATTGTACCAGCAGCTCAGGACAGGATGTTTATCAAAGTCAACTCAGAAGAATGAAAAAAAAWATATTTTAAAAGCAGTTAAATCATATTCAACAAAACCACTACCTGAAGATACATAGTCTCCTTGATAATGAAAAATATAATGCTTTCGCAATATTAGAATAGAGCATCTGAAAATAGAAGTTTGTTCCTRGAAGAGCTCTTACTCAAGATCAGTGCCATCAGAATGATAACTGCAAGCATCCTCAATGTTTCATCAGCTGATGAAAGATAAAAGCTCATTATTATAACAGTTTGAAAAAATTTGGAAAAAAGTGCTTGTATTAGATATTCAGGAATATATTTATAGCCAAATATATATTTTTTCCCTTTGGCGACCAAAGAGTCTCGTATAACTCAGGTAATGTTACCTCTTTATGGTTATATATTGTATTTTTCACACACTAAGGAGAACTGTGTTTATGACAATCTGTGTATTCCCTTACAGTTTAATCAAAACACAAACACGAAACAGTCTAACCAAAATACAACCCCTCCTTGACAAACCAAAAACAATTATTATTATAGACCAGTTAAATGAAATAAACTTATAGGTAGCATTACAGTTAGAGCTGATGTCTGTAAATTTCCTAATATCTACTAAGGGGTTACAATGAGTTGTCCGTGTACTGAATTCTTCACTTGAAGGAGTATGATCCTGAAGGCAGGAATATTTTCTCTCTTGGCCTTGAATCTACTTGGGTTTATTTAACATGTTTCCTAAGACAGTTTCTCTTTCTTTGTTGGTTCTCAGGTAGAGTATGATTTCCTCACCCATTAGTTATTAGCTTAAGTTACATGACAACCTGCCTCTACCCTAGTTAACCTAAAGAGCTGTTATGTAGCAACTGCCTAGATTTGTTAGACCTTTATCACRTATGGTACTCACGGAGCTAAGCTAAAACAAGTGCACAATAACAATTGATCAGGACAACTGTTAAAATCAGCTCAGGCCAAGGCAAGTGCCCATAAGTCCTGGGAATGTGCACTGTCAGGTCAATACAAAGTCTTTGGCCTTTTACTGCGTGTGAGGGCAAAATCACATCTTTTGGGCTATGCCTTTTTTGAAAAGACTCAAAAACTTCAAGCAACTGCAAAAAGCCATGTACCTGCTATGAAGAAAGAAAGAGTTATCAAAAGGTGCAATTTCTTCTACTTGCATGCTACAAAGTTAAGCTGATCTCATTTGGGAAACAAACCATCTGAAAAACGTAAGTGAGGCAGAATGTGGTACTTAAACACAAATTCAATTTAGGGGCTTTTGCCAGGCATATATGCAATTCCATTAATTCTTTCTATRCAGTGTCTGTCTAGGTGTAAGTGCCTGAAGAGGAGAGCTTTCTTTATTAACTTCAACATCTCTTTGGGCATTTTGTAAATTTATAAAGTTTTATAAACTTAAATTTCTCTTTGCCGATCTATAGGCTTTTTGATAGCAGGTCAGTCAGCTAAATATGCAGTAAATGACTCAGTAATTTCTTTTCTGGAAATAAGAATAGCAGAGAATGAATAAACAAAGTGTACTGCTATGCACTCATCACATTTGTGCTGGACATGTACAACATCCTCAAATTTAAGATGGAGGCAGCTTTACCTAGTCTCAAGGAGTTTGTAGGYAACTGTGCTGCAGATACAGATCTCCTGTTGACTCGGAGAGATCCTTGTGAAAATTATTCTTCATGCATTTTTCACATTATTTAATGGGAAAATTACAGCAATTAATGTTCCTGGTTTTGAGTTTCTATATTTACTGAAGAGAGCATCTTTAGCAACATAGGACTTCATATCTGTTAATTTGTTTTCTATTGTTGCAGTTGATCCAAGGACTGGAAGCAAGTCCTATCTTTACAATTTTTTCTAGTAGTATCTTAATGCATCATTTGATTTCTATAAACCACTGGTCAAAAAGCCTTCAGGAATGGTAAAAAAGCATTTTTTTTCCAGAGCAAAACCTCTCTGGTTGTACAATGAGATGGCATCTATGAGCATTCTGCAGTTAGTAAGCTGCTGTATTCCCTATGAATGAGTGATGACTGGATTAGGGATAAAATATTATATTCCTCAGCAGTGATCTTTCAAGGATGATATTAAAGGCTTTATCAGCAGATTTCCCGTGGAGATTTTGGGTGATACAGAGAGTTGAAGTAGTTCTGTAGAGGAAGGGCTAAAGGTACTGTAGGTAAGCAGAAATGGTACTGCTGCACTGTTTTTTGTGTGCCAAAGAACAGAGGATGAAATGTGTGATCAGGCAGGCCTATATAAAATTCACTGTTACTGTCCTTGTAATTAAAGCAATCTGCAGTAGATGGAAAGGAACATGCTGAATAAGCATGTGGCTAGATTTACACATAGATTAATAGTTATGAATTTGGGCTATCTTTGAAGTTATTGTTCAGCTTGAAGGTGACTTCTTCATATCAGATCCTTCAGTTGAAGGCTTGATTTATGTCCAAAAAACAATTAGGGGAAATCTATGGAAAATAAATCAATGAAAGTTCAATCAAATTGAACCCAAAGTACTACCTTTAACTAAACAAAGTCATGAGCTACAAATCACAAGAGGCTAGGAGAWTATCAGGGAAGTACCAGTGTCCTAGCCCTGTCCTTTTTTAGGCCTGGTCTGCAGAATGGCACTGGATATATGCTATAGACCATTACAGATGCTCTCATGATTACTGATGCAATGTCATAAAAAATCAGAGGTGATACAGTTAACCACTATTCAAATGCGAATCTGGTGAGTAGGTCTCAGAATACAAGATATTTGCTAGTCATAGGAGATGGAATTACTCAGTCTCAGGAAAGCCATGTTAGCAAATAAGAAATCTTTTCTACAGAGGACTGAAAAAACAACTTTCCTCATTTTTCCAGTATGACCTAAAAAACAGTGACACCATTGAACTCCATTTTGGAAATAAATCTTACTAACAAAAACATTCCAGAGCTCAATGAGAAGAGTATTTACACTGACTAAGGATAAAGATCTGTTATAGTGAATACATGGGAAAATGTAAAGTTATGCATATTGTTAGCATTTTTATTAGGCATAATTGTTGCAAGCTGAATCATATGATAAATTGTGGGAAAGAAAATTTGATCTGGTGAAGTGGGAGATGCAGATTCTGGAAAATCTTCTGTGTTGGTAAAACACAGATTTTGGATAGCCAGTTTCTTTGGCCTCTCAGAGGGACAGAAGCAAGACCTGTAAAGCAGCTTAGTCAGGAAAAGAGCTGGAAGCTAACTAGGAATGAAACTCTATGCAGACAAAGAAATGAAGTGATTAGAACTKTTCTGTGAGGGTTTGTTACTATAGTTTCTAAGAATAACAAAGGTAAGATCAAAGTGTCTATGTTGAAATTCTGTGTTCTGATGAAGCTGCCTTCTATTAGCTTCTTCTGCTATATCAGCTCCAATGAAAGAAAAGCAAAATTGCCTGCTGGAGAATGTCTACCATTCTGGGCTATTTATATTATCTCTGCTGTAAAAACAAAGCAAAGCAAAGCAAAGCAAAAGGAAAAAAAAAAAAAAGATTCAGAGACATGTTTGACCAGAGTTTGGTTATCCTCAGATTAAAGTGAAATCTGAGGGTCAAAGAAAGAAACCCTGACTTTGCGGCACCCTWCAAATTAATTCAGTCTGGCCCTTCAAACTCACCAGTGCACCAAAACCATCACTTTGGCTTGTAAATATTCTTACTGAAGACTTGAAGACTAAGGACATATTTTAACTGCTACTATGTATGCCAAAGGAATTTGAATAAAGATAGCCTTGTGGAAAAACTGTGTTTATCTGATATATCCGAATATGACCATATGTCTTCCACTTAAGGAACRCACTAACAGAATTTATTTATAAAATGTTGGAGGACTGGACGGGATTCTAAAACTTCTGTTAAAGCCAGAGTTTAAACTTGCAAAACATTGTCAATGAGCAAGGAGTTTTGTCACCTTTCTGTGACATATTTTGGAAGTAAAGTAAAGATGGAATAAAGTCTCATTCCTAAATCCTGAATGATATAAAGGACTGAAAATTGCCTGAAAACTTGAGAAGTTACAGAAATATGTAGATTCCCCTTGGATCATACAGGAAAYTAATAATGTAAATTGAGTAACACAGGTCTACCGGCTGTTTAACAAGATCATATTTGCTTGAGACTCCAGAAATTTTTAAGACATTGAACRAAGAGTTTCTAAACCACAATGTGCTTAAATTTCTAGATGTATCCACTCATGGTAGTTTATAATACCTTAGGGCTGCTGTCAGATATGTATTTGAACAAATTCATGCGGTCAGTACATTCAGACCAGTAACAACCTCATTAGTCTATTCATAAAATTATTTTWGGATTCCACAAAACCATCTTTTCTGAAGACTGGACATTCAGGCCACAAAAATCTGAAAATGTTCTTTCTACTTAAGCTGGTGGAAGGTAAAAATAGGGTTTTATATTAGTAACTGGAGAACAAATTTCCAGAAAGTAAATGGTAAGATGAGGTTTAAGTGAACATGCCAGCAGAAGGTGACAGAAGAAAATGCTACAGCATGTTCATTCAGAGAAGAGAGYTGATATCGATCTAGAACTAAATGAAGATGGCATAAAAAATACAACTCTGCTTATCCCCTGGAAGCATCTTTTATATAAATTAAGAAATTCAGTACTTTTATTCAGAAATTCAACTGTTTTTACTCAGAACTTTCCCTTATGTAATGCATCAAGAACAAAGGCAGAGCTTAACTGAGGAAAGATAAAAACAAATTAATCATCTCTGGCTGATGGAAAGGAAATAATACAGCAGGCTTCTTAGGATATAATGGGAGACTAGTTGTAAAGGAAGAATTTCCAGCATATTCTGAGAAGCGCASTATACTGCAGCTCTAAATCAGCAATTTGCTCCAGTTGACTGTCCTTAAAAATAAATGCAGACCAGTACATATGATATTACCAATATTAGCAAAAGCCACAGGCTTTGTATGTACCAGATGGTGCAGAGTTTCAGGATTTACTGGGCTTACTTTGGCCTGACGTGGTTTTACCACATTTTAACAACTGCCCAGCTGCCAGGTGACTGTTGTATAATCTATTTTAGCACAAGCCCTGTGAATTCGTTGTGGTAAAGGTAGGTAGTCCCTGGGTAATCCTGGGTAWCCCTCAGTAGTCTCTGCCTAACAAATAGCTCTTTTGTGAAATGAGGCTGGGGAAGGCCACTGTTATGCCACTTTCAAACTTTACCAATAAGAGGCAAGCAGATTTTGCTAAAAAACACTAAAATTTGAACTATTAGAACGTTAAAGCATTAACAGTAAAASAAAATCCTCATGTGCATATTTACAATTTGTTCCTTTTTGTACACCACAAGATTTCGAACGAAACATAAATGTTGTTGATATTAATCYGGATATATTAGTATTGTGTCTTTCCAGTCAAATGTGGAGGCCACGTCAACAGAGAATCCTTAGTTTCCAGGACTACAGAAGTCACACAGGCTATTTTACTTTTTAATATTTTTGAATTCTTTTTAAAATAATGCGTAGGAGGAAAGTATTGTGATGAGACAGGCTATAAATAAATTTAATTCCAGTATGTATGAGTTAGAGTTGTTACTTTTAATATCCTGACAGAAAGAAGTAGATTAAGGCTTTATATAAGTTTAGGACTCTATATTGTCTAAATCAGTTTAGATAAAGGAAGCACTTAAAGCAGTGACAGACTTGGCTTGCCTGGACTTAATGCTTCCTCTTTTCAAATATTACATCTGATTAGGAATTTCTTATCAATTGGAAAATAAATGCATAAAGAGAGGCTCAAAAGAACCGCTTTCAACTTGCTATTTCATTTTTTTTTTCTCTTTTGATCTTTTTTGCTTGCTTTGATGCTTGATCTGTGGGAAAGGAAAAACCATTTCTCCCCGTTAAGCCATTTCTCTGTCCTTTTCAATGATTCGTTTAAGACCATACTCTTCTATTTCCAGGAAATTTCACAGAAACTAGGTATTTCTCACAAGTCATGAGAAAACATAAGAATCACTTCTCCATTAAATTTCTACCAGTAGGATGCTTTGATAACTTTCACTTGGAAGCAAAAGAGTAAATCACATTTATTTCTCTCTTTCTTATTTTAGAGAAACTTATGGATATTGTAATTGATCATCCAAAAGATTGTTTATTTCTTATAAACATATCCTRTCTCCTGGAGTGACTTCCACTATGCATGGTAAAAGGTCAATCTTCCATTGGCAAAGAGTGCTAGCAAGATTTCTCTTTGACAGCTTGGGCCAGGTGTTTAGAGAGATTTCAGAGCATTTCAATATCTTACTCTGMGCCTTTTAACTCCCATTCAGTATGCAAGATGAATAAGAAACTAAGTAAATTAATGCAAAAATGTGTAAATCTGAGGAGGCAGCCTCCCAAAAAAACAAGCAGTGGTAACTCTATGGAGAGATTCTTACCTCTCAGTAATCTGAAAGTGATGGCTACTGCTGAAGGAATAGTTGTCCCTCAATTCAGATTTGCCATCCTTAATCCTTTCCTATAGTTATCTAATGAGGATCTTGTTTTAAAGAGAGAAGCAATTGTCAATCTCCTCTAAAATATGGTTGAAAAAGAAGTTGTTAGACCTTTTAATTTTACAATGATTACATGAAGAACTGGAAAATGATTCAAATTCTTCATAATTTAGGGTGAGTTTGAGGCAGCAAAATATTCTCTCCTTGATAGAAAGTTTTCTACCTATTAGTAGTTCAGATGTGTGCTCTTATTCCTCCTACAGCAACTGTTGCACTTTGAATGAATAATCAAATAATTTAGCCRTGAGGAGAAYTCAAGAATAAACATGGCTCGCTGTYCTCAAGATAAGGGCATATAAAGTAAAAGGAAGAGACCTAGCTTCTTATTTTTACTGCGCAGATTGATTTTGTCGTAGTAAAAATAAAAAATAAAAATAGTGAAAAAACTCTTTGAGTCAAAATATAAAATCTTTCCTTTTCCTACAGGAGTGCCATAATCAGTCTGTTAGTGCTGTGCTCAYACTTGCTCCATCACAAAGCCATTAAGTTTTTCTGTGTAAAGAGGAATGRTTTTGATAGAAGAGATTAAGACCATATTTAGAAAAGGGAGAKAATACTGTACTCTCATGGCTAAGGTACTCATAGACAGCAAAACCTAGACCTTTGAATCCTCTCTGGCTCTTATATTTTCCTTTAATACTCTGACTAACCAGAATTATTACTCAAACATGGTATGGACCTGACATTTCTTTCTTATACTTAGGCACATGTWGAAGAAAAGCAAAAATCACCACTAAATTTTGTGTTTTCCTACTCCTATTTCAGTTCTGAAAACCTCATATATTAAGTATCTAAGGTGAAGAAATACCTATCAGACTTTTGTGTTAGATTAGCAGTTAGCTACTCAGCTTTGTCAAGACAGTGACATCTCTCAGCATTCACAGAAGCTGAAGTTTGCAGCACCTTKTCTTTGACAATTTTCGTGAAGAAAAAATGAGATACTTAAATACAGGCACTGGAGATTACAGTTTGACTGAGAGCTGGAATCAGGTGGGATTCATCTGCATTACTTTGTGGACCAAGATTGCTATCCAGCATTGGTCCTTGTTCTTTTCTGCTTTAGGAAAGCTGCCCTTCAGGCACAAATAGCTCATTGGGAAAGACTAATAGTGCCCTAGAGATAGGAGAATTAAATAAATACYAGAAGCCATGACAGGTTATTTGATAGGTTTTGTAACAAATAGGGGTGGGGGTGAGGTCTCTACCATTAATCAAAATGAAGATGAACTATTTATTAAGCATTCCCAAAGAAGGGTTCCAGATTCATGACTGCTGCTATGATTTCAAGGAGAAATAAAAATATCCTTAAATTTGCAATCTTTGCAGAAGAAATTTCTCAAGAAATTAAAAAATCAAAAAGAATTTGCAAGGAGAAAAAATGTATTAACTATTGATTGGAAATGCAAACTGTTTCATATTTATCTCTGTGGACATCATTGATGAGTAGTTGTAGATTTCCACATTTACCTCACTCTTCTCTGATACCTGTTATATTAAATAGCTAATAAAAAAAGGAAAAWTGTCTTTGAAAAAATAGTGGTAATGATTTCTCTGGTTGTCTGCATTTTATTTTAATGAGAAAAATAAACCTTATACATTTGAAAACTATATGATGTTACAAAAGCTTTGCTGTTGAAAAACTTTCCTGAATTTAAAATCAATGACACTGGTCAGAAACCAACATTTACATGTTGATGGAAGTGTTTGGTAGTGATAAAATAGGAAGATACATCAAACTGATGAATATCTACTACATAGTAATATAAGTTTAATCAGTGATGGGTATCCCAGTATTAAATGGAGAATAAATCCCCATTATTTTGCAAGCAGGAAATTATTTYGAACTAAGTTGATTCAGCAGTTCGCATATTTTTGGTGAAAGTGAAACAACTAATGAATGAAGAGAGGCACTTTCTTGATACAGACATACAGGTTGAGAAAACAAAAAAATCTGGAACATTACACTCACAGGAAAACATGTAATCAGTGCAGCAACCATAAGTGGACAATATTGTCTCTACAGTCAGTAAGAGAAGCGTCCATTTACTTGAGGACTGAATACCTCTTTGCCCATTGTAGTGTATGACTGAAGTGGATAGAGACATTTGAGAAGCAGTTCAGAATGATCAGCAAATGTACTAATATTATCTAAGGAGTGTAGTTCACATCTAGAAATTAGATGTCCTTATATAAGGTCATTTTCCAAAAAATATAGTAGGTCATTTACAACTAAATAGCAAAATCTTTGTAAAAGTAATTACGACCATTCTGGAAATACTCAGGAAAGTATTTTAACTACCATTTTAAGCTATTCCATTTTTTTTAATAACAATTTATAACACAAATTTCATACATCCTTATTTATTTATTTATTTATTTATTTTGTGGATAAACAACATCCATCAAACTGTAGCTAGGGATTTACTCTATTGACCAGATATTTTTTAATACATTTATTTAATTGTCCTTGGAGCTGTATACATCAGTTGTGACAAATAGCAGAATTAGAACATTTAATGAAAACTAAATCACTGTGTCTTGCTGTGCTTATGCTCCATTTTCAGTAAAGCTAATACAAGTGTGACGTTACTTGTGACACTTTAGAACTTGTAGGAAACTCAGAATTACATAAGTACTAGAAAATATTTACATTGTTTCTAATCCTATTTGTCAAATGAGTCTGGATGATAATTTTATTTCTGCTCCCTTTTTCAAATATTTCAGGATGTGTTTTATCCTATATTAGGACAAAATATTTCTTTACATAGTGAACATGAGGATTTTGAAAGGTTAATATATTCCATTTTTGTTTAGTTATTTGACCTAAAAAACTATGTTTCAGGTTAATGAATTCTGAATCTCATGAGCTCATAGTATTTGAATTTTGGAACTTTATTCCKTGTTGCCTATGAACCAGGATCTCTTGCCAGATTACATCTTCCATACTACATCACACAGACTGATCTCAAAGTGATCTTTAAGAAAGCTAACCCATCAGAGGGATAGAAAGTCAAAATCCAGGCACTATAATATAGCAGACTTGCAGGGAAATATAACTTAATATAGTTAAATAAACATTTTATGTCCATTCAGCAGAAAGGTAGGTAGGCCAATACAGGCTGAAAAGGTGCAAAATGAAAAATTTCATCTTAGCTTTTCTGACACCAAATATATATATATATATATAGACAAAACTGAAATTTTCCCACATTAAAAATGTCCAATTTATATAAATCACCTTTCAGTTAGAGAATTGGGTTGCTGGCTTTCCAATCAGTTCCCAGCACCAAGGCAGCAGTGCCTCTTGCAGCTGCAAGGTCTCAAGCACCACACTGTGCTCAGCTGCTGTAGGCAGCTCGTGTCCTGGAAGCAGCACAACGCCTCTGCTCAGCCCTGTAGCTTATCGTGGGTGAAGAGGACMCATCCAACACTTGAGCTAGTTCACCTAGGGCTGTTTTGATATCTGTGCATAGTGTTTCACTGCGCTGTGGAGGCATACCAATCCCTAGTAAAGCTTTGTAATTAGTCTGATCCCTTTTCTTCAGGACCAACCTGAAAGCCTGCTATGTTCCAAGATCCTTTTGATTAGTTTTCCATATGAGAGCTTATGGCAAAACTTACACTTGCAAAATTCAAGCTTTAAAAATATTGCTCTTTTTGGAACAGATTCCAGTCAAAGCACATTCTACTTTAGCTTTGTTGCTATGCAAAGGTATTCTTAAGCATGATCAAAGGGCAAGAATACCAATATAACTTTTTGAATTACAAGATTTCTACTGATAGAAGACAAGTGATCCCAAAATATTCAAACTTGTAAATCCTTCTTTTAATGTCATATGCCTAGGTCCTRAATCTAAACCAGAAAATCAGTTCCAAAAATCCTATTGAATTAGGTGAGTGTGACAGTCCAGTCAAAAACAGTGTGTGTGTTCTGAGTCGCATTAAAGCTAAACATGCTTTTACTGCACCTTAACTTCCAGTAAGAATATTAGGATGACTTTTTTTTGTCTTAGAAAATAAAGACATAGGTAATGGGTACTCATTCTGGCACTCTAAAACAGACATTTAGACATCTAACTTCAATTTAAATAAAAGATGGATTATAGATTGCCGCTGTAATATTTGAAATGAGTGTTTGACATATTGTGCACCCAGTTGGCTAAGTCTCTACCAGTTTCTGACTATTGAAGGCAAACCTCAGGATAAACACAGTATGAAGAAGAAGAAACTACTGATAGTGATAGTTTCTTACAAYTTTAAGAACTTATTAATGGATAATTTAGAAAATCTATCAATCTAGGGATCAAAGGAGCATAATTAAACCTAGATAACATTTAATAGAAACTATGAAAATGACTGAAACTTAAACAAAATAAAAGACATATTTCATTTACTGTTGTCTTTTCCATGATCAGTATATGTGTGGTATTTGTATATTTTGGATAAATGACYTGAAACAATTGTCTATTTGTAATATTCCTATTCATAAACAGATTCCTGATTTTAGAGCAACCACATTACTTTTGAGTAATAAAGGAAAACAGCTCAAGCTGTTTTTTTTAGATCAAGTTTTATTTTTTAGAACACAGTTCATAGTTGCCCAGATCCTTGTTTTAGTGAATCAAATGATAGGTGGATTTKCAAGGACATAGTTTGATCGGTAGGTGATAGGCTAGAAAATAACAACAAGGGATTGGGAAGAAGTTAGGGAGGATGATAAGAAGGGAACTAAGCGCTTCCAAAGAGTATAAATACTGTGTGAAAATTTAAGATAGTTGGCTGAGAGTATGATGAATAATAAAGAAAGGGCAGCAGCTCACTAGTCAGGGATGAGAAAGATGCAGCCTGGGAGCTGGAGATATGCTTGTATAATTAGTCATAATATTATCCTGAATCATGTCACAATTAGGAGGTGTCAAAAGACAACCTGAAAAATGCTGCCAGGCCACCAAAGCTTGATGCCTTATGTCTGTGCTCTAGTTTCTTCAAGCTCATGGAAAAAGCCTGTGTTGATAGGGTCTTGCTCAGTACTACAGCTGTGCCATACTTTGGCATAGCCTTTGATTATCCTTAGAGTAGAGACTGCAACTTTGTAATGCCTTCCTTCAGGCTCCCAGTGTGCATTCCCTAAGCACCACAACGATCAGCTTTTTAAATGTGTGTCCATCAGTCCATGATCCACAGTCTCCAGGGTCTCTAAAAAAACAGTGTTATTGCTTTAGAGTTTTCCAGAGGAATATATCAGTTTCCCCTGAATTGAACTGGATTAGAACTGAGGCTGGTGTGAATTCCAGGGTTTACTAGTGGTAGGTGTTGGTGTCTATATAAATATTTAAAATAGGAATTGTATAACTTTCATCAGTAAAAAGTGGATTGTGCTATGGGCATGATTTTTCTCAGGGCCACACCCTCATTCCCCAACATCTGCACCGAATTCASGGTCTAAGGAGATGCAAAAGTCTGGCTTCACTCTGGTTTTAATTCATGCTTGAGTCAAAAGTAGCTCATGGTAAATAATTATCCATCTTTAAAAAGAAATAAAATGATTTTCCTTTACTTTTCCTTTATAGAGGAATAAAAGGAATGCCTTTTCAAATTAATAAAGAAAAAAGATGAGTGTGCTTCAAAGATAGAGCTCCTGTACAGTTGCCAAAGACACAAAATCTGCCTACATGAGCACGTTCTAAACAAATGCACACTACACACTCCTCTTTTCCTTCTCCCCGAACAGAATGGGTTGGGAGGAAAAAAGTTGGACTGAAGTGAATATAACATAAAATTTTTTTGTAATCTTGAACATTCCAAATAATTCAGGCTAGGCTAAAAAAAGTTACATTGCTCAGGATGAGGAACTAAAACTGTGACTATCCACTTAGTAWAAAGAACTGTGGGAATTTCACTGTGACGAAAAGCCAAGCAACTTGAGAAGCTGTTCAAGGGCAGCTTCTCTGCTTAATTTAGGACAAATGACTGTAAAATATCGTTTAATCATATAACTAAAGCTGATTTAAATTTGTGACTAATAGTAGAACAGTGGTTTACTAACCTGTACTCTAAAAACCCCTTAAACTGTGTCAACAACAGGTAGCCATGATAAGCATTTTTGTTATCAGTAAGCTGAAATATGCTGTATGAGTATGCTCAGTAGAGCATAGAAAAGCAATCTATATATTGAAGAGTATTGAAAAGCCTTGTTAACCCTCATATCTTTGCCCTAACCTCCATAAAGAAATCTTTGTCTGCTCCATTTTTTATTAGTAAAAACATGTCTTCCAGTTTGATTAATTTTGATCTGTTCCTTTCTGTTCCTTTCTTTGACCTTATTTGGTCCAGATACTTAAGAAAGTGAGCTTTATTGATCAAACTTACTCTATTAGTCCCTGCTCCCTGACCATAACTTTGAACTTGTCAGCCTATTTTGGTCAAATATGATGTCAGATAGTGAGATCAAAGATGTATTTCTGCAGCTCACAAAGAGTCAGTCGGGGAGAACAGAGACCCTGAGTTGTTCCTTTACTGAAGCTAGRGTTTTATCAGGGCCTCAACAATATTAAAGATGTCAAGATAATCAAACAGAGAGAGCTGTTAGAAAAGAAAGCCACAAAAATCAGTACAAAATGTAAAAGGATAAAATCTAAAAAAAAAGCATAARTAGTTTTGGATTGAAAAATGTAAATATATTGAATTTTTATATTATCACCTTTTGTACAAGTGGCAGTAGCTTTACATGTTTTGAACAATTTGAGRTGGTGTCAAGATGCAGAATCCTTTTTTCCCAGATCTATTTTCTGCGCTATTTTTTCATATTCAAATTTTACAAGAAAAAGGTTATAGAAAGAGTTTTTTTAAGTTCTAAAACACAAAAAATAAGCTGMTTTATTGAGTTTGTTTCATAACGCTACATGTTAAATTCATTCTCTTTCTTCTTTATTTTCTCAGACTTTTACTYAGAAAATATATTGGCTTTTAGTTCTACATGGCAGTTTATGGAACTAGYATTAATACAGCCAAAAAATGTAGTGGTTCAATTTTGAAACAACCTTTGGATTTTTGTTTTGAGGTATCATTGTAAGCAGATGGGGTTAGCCTAGCTAATGGCCAGTGCCAAAGTCTACAAGACTAATGAGTAGTTATCCCTTGTGCTTTAGCACACTAGAGTTTTTATTTGGTCTGAACTTCCCCCTTTTTACATTGTCAGAGACAATATAGCCATCATTATGATGTATTCTATGAGAGTAGAGGTGAGGGGCAGTGACAGTCACAAAGATCAAAGATTGTGTTTAACAGGATAACAAATCAAGTTGTTTTGTGTTAAATACAATCTGAGTAAGCTTTACAGGAAAATATGTAATTTTCTGCTAATTGCTTTTTTTCCTGCAGCAGAATTTATTGAATTTATTWCCTATCTGAGCTTATTCTCTCTTTTTTATTCTCTCTCTCTCTCTTTCAGGTGCATCATGTTTATACRTCCAAAATATGTTGGATACATGCCAATGTTAGATTTTTGAAATTAATTGGTGTCTAAAATTATGGTCTGTCTCAAACACAYAGAGCTTAATGGGAGTTTTTATGTTTCTGTGCTGTCCCTAAGATAATATGAATTAAATATATGTAGCTTCTATAAMTTAGAAACAACTATATGACACTGGAGACATTAAATGCCACAGGAACTGGTTCTCCTTTGCCAATCTCAAGTGTATAATCTTCACTGTAATCCTATGCATGTATTAAACCCGAAGCATACTTGCCATTTTCATGGTTTTAGAGTTAGACTTTGTGAGGCAGATGAAAATTTCATTTGAATGAAGCTAAAAATAACATTTTAATATTTGGATTATGAGCCTMTGAGGCAAAGTTTTTTCAAGGCTTTTCCCTTAACTGACTTTACTTCAGTTGAAACATGGAATTAAGCTAAGAGTCCAAATGGTAATGACCAAAGCTGTGAAGGTTTTACCTTCATTCTTCATATGATCTTGGAAGATGTCTTTTAAATAAGTTAAAAATGTGTATATAGAAATAGCCTCTTAGATCTTACAGTCAATAGTATGACTATATATACTTTTGCATCTGAATCAGTTTACATTAACAATAGCCAATGAACAGCTTTTGTTGCACTAATCCCTGTGCAAAAACAGTCACTTCTTCATTTACAGTGAAGCCAAGCTAGTCTAGATTTATGTTCTTGTTTTTTGAAACATTTTTGAGCATAAAACAAACCCAATCCAGAGTCATTCAACTGAAGATTTTCTTCTAAAAGAGCTTATGAACACATTAAAAAAGAGTCAGATATAGCTCTATTACAGGATCTCAGTGGGAGGACAAGAGGCAACAGGCATAAGTTGAAACAAGAGAGGTTTTAACTAGATACGTAAAAAGCCTTTATCATGATGAGGACAGTAAAGTACTGTAAGAAGCTGCCTGGAGAAGCACTACAATTTTGCAAACCTCCTGTGAGATTTTCAAAACTCAGTTGGATAAAGCCCTGAGTGACTTGATTTGACCTCAGATCTGACCCTGCTTTGAGAAGGAGGTTGGGCTAGAGACCTCCTGAAGTCCCTTCCAACCCAAACGRCCCTATGAGTCTTTGACCACAATGAAATTTAACTAATTCAGCTGTGGATATTTCTGTCTGTTGTAAAGATATTAAAAAAAGAAAGAACAGTAGATACAGTTCATAAAAGGCAGAATGAGAAAATGGAACAGTATGAAAAAATATTCTTCACATCAGCAAGAACAAGGGAAACCAAAAGAGAGAAAAAAACTTTATGATTGCTTACTATCTATGTGTTTTTAACCTGTCATGTACAATTCTTTATTAACTCAGAGCATTATAGGGAAGTGCTAAAAGTGTTAATTTTATTTTTTAAAAAATCAGCGATCAGAATGCAGCAGTTTCCATAGTAGTTTCCAGATTTATTTTGCTTCCAGGAAATTCAAGAAACTTCTTCCAGAAGCTTTTTCATGGATCAGCTTCTGGGAACTTCTGGTGACTTTGTTGCTGCTAGTGAAGGGTCAGCTCCTTGAGGCCTTTGCTTCCCTCAGCTTGAAAAGGTGGCTTCTGCTGGTAGTTGGGTGGTTAGAGGATGTCTATTTTGTTCTCTACAACTGACATCAGATTGGGAAGTGAGAAGYAGCTGTGGTGCTGGGGCTCAGAAGAAGCTGTGGAGCTGGCTGGCAGGGAGCAGAGTGCACTGGAGATACAGCTGCCATCGTGGCAGGTTTTCCAGGAGGGGTGCAGGGTGGCCCACAAACTCTGTTCGGCTGCATGGGACTATGCAACAACAGTGGTGACATTCCACTGGGCTCACTTGACTGACTGTAATGGGCAGTTCATATTCAAACTGGTGAGATATAAACTGGCTAAGTAGAGGTTAAGGTGAATGGGAATTTGGCTGAATTCCTGGGCTCAGAAAGTTGCAAGCATTTTACAAAGAACAGCTGGAATCTGGTTCCCAGTGGCATCCCTCAAGGGTTGATGCAGTTAAACATATTTATAATATTGTTAAACAATAATACATATTGTTAAACATATTTATGAACAATCTGAATGATGATGCAAAATGTATTCTTAACAAATCCATGGATGATGACAAACTGAGGGGAACAGTCAACACCCTAGAGGGCAGAGCTGCTATTCAGAGGGATCATGACAGATTGGTGAAATGGGTTGACAAGGACCTTATAACCTTTGATGAAGAGACATGTAAAGTCTGCACCTGGGATGCAATAACCTTGTGCAGCAGCACAGGCTGGGAAYGAGCTGATGAGAAAGCAGTTTTGCAGAAAAGGCCTTGGGGGGTCCTAGCAGACAATAGGTTGAACATGAGCCAGGAACATGCCCTTGCAGCAAAGAAAGCTAATTGTCCCCTAGGCTGTATTGGCGGGAGTGTGGCCTGTGTGTTGAGGAAAGTGATCCTTCCCCTCTATTCAGTGCTTGTGAGACCACGTCTGGAGTGTGGTGTTCAGTTTTGCCCTGCTCCCCGCCCAGTACAAGAAAGACACTGACAGACTGGAGCAATTTTGACAGAGGGCCACTAAGATGACCAGAAGGCTGGAGCACATGACATATARAGGCTGAGAGAGTTGGTTTGTTCAGCCTGTAGAAGAGAATGCTCATAGGAGACTGCTGTCTTTAGCTACATAGTGAGAAGGTAGAGAAGATGGAGCCAGAGTCTTTTGCATGGATTAGATATAAAGGAAAGGAAATTTCACAGTGAGGATGGTCAAATACTGGCAAGGTTGTCCCGAGAGGTTTTGGAGTCTCTATCCTTGGAGATATTCAAAACTTACCTGGACAAAGGCCTGWGCAACCCAATCTAAGTGGACCTAAGTCCCAAGTAGTCTGGATCTAAGTTTTACTAGGTAAGGTCTTGAGGTCTCTTTCAATGTAAATTATTTTATGAGTCTAAAAAGTAAACACTCTTCCCCCCCCCCCCCYCGCCCTTTCCTCCTTTTCTTAGTGTATGCAGCATCTAGCTTTTCGGGAACCTGATTCAAGATCTGAGTTTCCTAGCAGTTCAGTGACATAAATAATAATGAGCTCCATTGACTAGCTCTATCCAAAGTAAACGATGTTTGACACACACTAACTACAACTTCTGTCAGCTTCTTGGGTTGTTACAGCAACTGAATGGTAAAATCAAAATGCACTAATAACAAACAAATGGTTATGAATTATCTAAGATGTTCTGTTTATGGGATAAAAAAAAAGATTTTTTTAACAGATTTGTGTAATTAATGCTTTACCACATGGCTTAGTTTCATTAAGTCTGCTGAAAAGAATGCAGCAGCTCAGAGCACTTGTGGTTAGATTTCAGATTCCCTTATATATGTACAGAGCCTTATAATCAGCATTGAAATAAYGGTATTTTATGTGGAATCTAATGTGAATTGCATTTTGAACTTGTAGAGAGTTCTATAATTATATTCTCTGTAAATAATGCAAAAAATATGAATTTTATTTTGGAAAGAGAGAAAAGTGTTTTATTGGGAACAACTGCAAAGTTATCTGATAAACAACAGCAAAATAAATTGATTTTTTAACATCTGTAATGRGGTAAAAAATCTATTCTGAAAATTGAAACATTTAAGAAGAGATTTACTAATTTTGCAGGAAATCTTAAAAATGATCTGATTGCTTGAAATCATTTGATAGAGTCAAAGTATCTGATGGTAAATGAACAACCTAGCCTGCCAGGTAGTCAGAGAAGTTAGAATTGGTTGTACCATAAAGATACTGCTTGGAAACGAATGCTTGTGGTTGCATCAAATTTTGTCTCATCAACATTCATTGCCTTAGGAAAACAAAATATAGATTGTTTTCTGCGGTTTCTTCCAGAAGACTTGCAGAATATAAYCAAAGAATAGCCAATGCACAGCACTTCATTCATCATACTCCTTCTTCTTAGATAAAATAGATGGAAAGAAGAGCTGAAAAATGTGCATTCCTATTTCTTTTACTTCAAAGGAGATAAAGAATTCTTTGCAGTGATTTCCAACGCATTCTATTTCACCTGCATTTCAAACAGCTATACAAAAGTACACAGAGTACTGAAACATTTTGTTACCCAAACAAAATACATGCCTCTGCCTGGTGCTAAGACAGAAATTCTTCAGCTTTCTACTTTTATTCAGAGTTTTCACACAGATATTTACTTTTCAGAAGTGAGATGTAACATTGAATTGGGATGCTTTTAATCTGAATGGCAAAGAAATGTTTTCTTCATCATATTGTTGAATAAGTTTACAGTAAATTRCGTACCGCTGCTAGTCTTTCTGAAATATCGTAAAAGAGCAGTGTAAGGATGTCTGAAGTTACAGATTGCAGTATTACTAGTGGGGAGAGTTAATCATCTAATTCAGGAGTTTTTTATAAAACAATGCTCATTCTTCCTGTACTAAGTTTGTACCAACAGGTGAGAGGACACAGTTCCCTGATAATATGCAAGAAAGATAATTGTGGAATAGAAAACAGTATTCAAGGATAGGATGCATTCATTTGCAATTTTAATTTGCAGCTTATAGTTGTAGCAAGTTTCCTAGCCACCTGCATAATTCCTGTCTCCTCATGCTTCATTCTTGTGTGGGTTTCTATGAGGGAAGCCATCATGTCTGTTTTCAGATGGAAAGCCTATAGCTAGCACTACTTTAAGTAATATTTTCTGTGTTTTGAAAATAGTTATCATCATTGCACTGGTCTGAACAACTATAGCAATAAAGTTAAGATAATAAAACATGATGAACTGCATACAGATGTATCAAAAGCAGTTCTCATATTGTTTCAAATTCACTTTTTTGCTCCTGGGAAARCATTGAAAATCCGTTTCCTATGAAACTCTTCATTCAGTGGCAAAACACACCTAATATGTCATCTCAAATTCACCAGAACTTCCTCAAAGAGGAAGAAGCAGCTGTTTTATCAAATGATTCTTGAATGGATATATCAGACTAATAACACGTTTCTGTTGAGAAGCATACACAGTAATTGTGTCTTTATCTTTCAGCACATCACCATTAGAAATATCCCTGTGTTAAGGAACAGAGGTATTCAGAATGTAAAAAAAAGTATTCAGTAGGTTAAGTAATGGCAGAAATACTTTGGAAAATGAAAGAGCTCAGCCCTGAAGGTTGATCCAACCAGACCAAAAATGAGGGATCATTTATCTGTACCCTGGAGATTGCAGATTGACTAGCTAATAATTTTTCAGATAGGCAGCAAGTTATACATGCTTATTGGAAGCAAAGCCCAGCTCTGATGTTGATCACTGATGGATGTTCCCTTTTCTTGCAGTTTAAGAAATTATATGAGAMGAAAATGGAGACTGAAAGGTTAATGGTATCTGCAGGCTGTCTTGTTTTTTGTATTGCATTAGTCTTGCAGAAGTGGTAACTGAAAATTCCTTTGTATTCAGTTTGAGTAAAACTAAAGACAAAATTAAATTCCTATAAAGTATTGCATCTCTCTGTACCTTTCAGAGAGTGCTCTTTTCTAACACCTGCAGAGACATTTGTGGGACTGTCTCCACCTAAAAGTCTGAGAGCCAAATTGTGCAATTACATTTGAGGGCAGATTCTGACATTCCTTCTCCTCTAGAACATTTCAGTAGAAAACCACTTGAAGGAAGACTGTATAAGAAGTAAAGAAGCTGCTCATTTTATAATTAGATACTGTCATAGAACTCATCAGAGACTTTCTAAAGTTTGGTAATAAAATTATTGCCACAAATAATTAATTATGAGACTCTAAGGAAGCTCATTTTATGATAATTAACATTTAATTTTAAAATAAAGTACAGGTAAGGCTATTTTTACCTCTAAGAGGTTTTTAAATAGYACAAAGAGTTCATCTTGCAACACACAGCAGCAAACGGTAAAAATAATAACAAATGAGAAATATTATTTACCCACGAGCAGTTAARTATGCAAGATATGCGAAGAACATTTCATACATTTTCATGAGGATTTAAATGTTTGTAATTAAAGCAGTTTAGGGTAAATGCAGCATAGAGCTCRGTTCTTATACTGTGATCATCATTAGAGCAGAGCAGCAAAAACATTTTTATTATGACTGATTTATAGGAAAAAAAAACACTGTGAAGATAAAGAGAACTCTGCAACTGTATGACAGTTGCTTTTCTTTATCAAGTGGCAATATAAAAAACATTTGAGAACAGAGTTCTGTAAGAATCAGAACAAACCACTCTATAATCTGAGGTGACACAGGGATATGAGTATAGCCCCCTTCTCACTGTAAAAAATTACAGGAGAGTTTAACTTAAAAAAACTAGCACCAAAAAAAAGTGTGTGATAGCTTGCAGTGGGGCTGAGGACTCTTCAGCTACAAATAGTTCACATAGGTTATAGCAAGAAAATTAAGTTTGCTCATATAGAAACCACTATGAAAGGAACAGGCTGTTGAATGTAGGATCAAATTCTCATCTAGATAAAATKACAAAGTCCACAGAAGTCACTACCTGCCTGCCAAATTGCAGCACTGATATTTAGGCTCATATAGTTTGTGTGCTACATAACCAAGAGGCCACAGTAGGTAGCAGCATAAAGCCAGTAAGATGTTTCCTTTCTCTATTGTTTTAGTATAATAGATAAGAAGTTGGGGACAATGGTCCAAAGATGAGTTATGAACTTCCAAATTAACAAGAAAATCATATAACTATTAAGAAAAAAAATGTGTGCTTACATCAGACTGAAAGCAAAAATGATGTAGTTTTCCAGAAGAAAAATAATCTTACCCCCCCAAACTATCTATCTGTACATTTTCTAATATCTCCCCAAGAAGATACCAATATCTTCCCAACAAAATTATGGATATAAGTCAACGTGAAGCAAATCAAATATCTGACATCTGTAGATCCTGAAAATACGGGTACCAAATATGCCATCTTTAAACCAACCAACCAACGAACAAACRAAAAATCATGCTGTCAGTCACTCTTTTAAGCCCTGTACTTAATTCATGATAGAAGGGCAATTCCCTGCTCTGCTGTAAGAATTCATTTTCATAAGTATTAAGTGTGGATTCAGTGTATATAATTTTCACAGGACTTGAAATCTTTTCTTGGCAAGAGATATTCTTTGCTGCTGGTGGCCTTTAAGAATTTTCCAAGAGTTTTAGCCAAGCTCAACAGGCAGCTGAAGTTTTTCAAAAATTCTAAGTTTTCCTTCAAATGTTTCAACCCTGCCTCAGCTACAGTCCAGGGGTTATTTATGGATTTATAGACATCATAGGAGTTGTGCAGTTAAAGCATTATATCATTAGCAAATTTGAAGAAAATATAAAGAGTGTATAAAACCCCCCAGAAACTGAAGCAATCATAAGTAGGCTCCCTCCAATGTAAATGCTATATTTGGAAACAACTRAAAAACATAAAGAAACTGAGAAAAGTGTGTGGAGCTACTTGTCTGATCATAGCAGTGTGCTCGTAAAAAATTATTGTTGGTTTTAYAGGCCCGTTCCTGCGTCCCTTTGGAGAATAAAAATGGGTCTGGGGTGCCTCTGTATAAAAGCAGATCTTTAAATCTACCCTTCTGCAACACCTTCTAGGTGACATACTTCACAGACTATTTACCCTGACCTAGATATAGTCTAACAAAGAACAATCATCTTATATAGCTTAATGCCATAACCTGTCTTTCATCCATGTTACTAGCCTTTAGCACCAYCTCCTTGATTTGACCATGAGGAAGGACAGAATTTATCCTTGACTATAGCTCAAAGATAACAAATCAATTTTTGTTCATATCTCCAAAACAAGGATTAAAAATATGTATTTTCTCATAAAATCATTTTTAAAGTGCATCCCTTCACAGTTAAACATGAAAATTAACAATAGCTTAAGCTGGCTGCTGGGTGACTGGAATAAAAAGTTTCTCATGTCTTTTATTCCTGGCTGCTGTTCACCCTAGCTGTGATGACTTCTCAGACAAATTCATCCTAAGAAGAATTTATGTTTTTATGCATCTTTACTCTCCATCAATGGCTTAACTCTTTCTCTTCTTTTCCTGTGGTCCATCATTAAAATATGAGATTATATATAGATATAAATTCATATAGTTTGGTGGGGACTCTGGAGGTCATGTGGTCCTGCTTCCTTCTAAAAGCAGGCCAATTTACCTTAGGTTGCTCAAGGGTCAAACCAGCTAGAACTGATTTTCTGCAATTAACTTATACTTAAATGTTTCTGCTAAGGTTGGAACTGGTAGCATATTTCCAGCACTTTCAAAWTGTTTTTTTACATTGCAAATAGACATGTTTTTCTTAAAATTATGGTGAAAGATCTGCATATTATATCTTGAAATATAATCTGTTATTCAGTGGATTCAGTGTAAGAGTCATGGTTTATTGTTCAGCAGACTATTATTGTCTTGATAGACTTAGGGAAAAAGGAAATCAGAGAAGACCATCTGAGAAATGTTAAGTTGGTTGCGATAAGTTCACGCTGTCGGTTGTTCACAGTGTCTCCAGCAACTGCAGTCAGTGTTACCTTGGACAGACAAAAGATAGCACTTTTTGTTTTATATTAAAACTTCAAAATCATAAGTTAAGAGATAATCAAGTCTGGAAAAAGTAGGGGGAAGATTTCAATTTGTGAAACAGTATATCACAAATGTCCAGAATGATACATATAAAAGCACTTAAAAGGCTACACTCCAATCTTTTGCTGTTTATYGTGTTAGACTGTTGGCCACMAAAAATTGACATCAAGCTTTGAAAMAGAGGACCTGCACCGTTAATATCTTACATGAGTAAAAAACCAAAACAATACAAAAGAAAACAAAAACCTCATTAAATGAGACCTTACTCTCAAGAGAACAGTTGCAAACAGCTGCCTGAAAGCTACCATCTCCTTTAATTACTGACTGGAGGTTGTGCAAGGAAGGGAAGGACAAAGGATGAGACATGAGAAGGGGACATGGAGCAAAGACCGTGAAATATGAGAGAAGAAAGGAGACACTGCAGTGATTTTCATCTGAAACATGTTCCTTCAGGCAGAGATGGAAGTGTGAGGACATGGGGAGTTGATAGCTTCCACAAGCTATGTCTTGCTAGGACTATTGTTCAGGGTATTATTCACACTTTAACATTTTGCTCTTGCTGTTTAGGCTTTAAAGATGTTTTATAAGCTACTTTGAAGTCACTGAACTCTGGTAACATGAAATGCCATGGAAAGACTCCTCTAGTTATCACACAGCTATATATACTAATTTTTTTGAGTTATTTCTTTTCCAGAGGCTAAGAGGTTAAATGTTAAATATTATTAAAATATTGCTTCTGTCTCAGCAAAGAGCCTCTTAACATTCAATATTAAAAAGAAAAGGGGATTTTTTTAGTCATTGACCAGATCTTTTGTTAAATATTTTATTAAAGTAGATTTTTCTTAATCAATGAAGACTGCATTTTTACGGAAAAAAAATTTCTTAGCCATAGATTCAAAATTTAACTGTTTTTCTTCAGTTCTATGTCTTTTCTTTACTGCTCAGGACATTAAGTATTTACCAAAAAGTCTTCTTAATTCATTGTGAAGTACAACATTCCCAACACTACATTGAAGGATAAAACATAATTTGTTAGAAAGTGCTTTTGCAGCTACTTTGTAGTACCCTAGATGAAGTATTCAGACAAGTGAATATTTATCTAGCTTTTCCTGCCAGAAAATGTTTCAAAAAGTCACTGAACTTGCTTACATTTGAACTAACAAGTACAATGTGTGACAACCCTTTGCATACTGTATATTTTCATGAATAAACGAAGAAAAAACATAACATTTTCACATAAATTTGTAACAAAAAACATTTTAAAAATGTACATATATTATTTTCATGAGTCACCCCAAATAGGTGGGACCCTAACACTTGGAACTGGACTTGATCTAACTCCCTTACATTATTTTGAAACTTGCAACCTGCCTGGCTCATTATTCAGGGTTGTTTATCTATGTAATCCTTTATCTGAGAACTAAATATGACAGAATTTGAGAAAAGCTTTCTATTCTATTGCTGCTGCTTTTGTTGTTTTATATATGGTGTATATATATATGTATATATATGGTATATGTATAACCACTCAGCCAAGAATAAGTCTTTGTTCTACCTCATACTGTCTAAATTACATGAGGTAACAYTGGATTATAATATTCCTCCAAGACCCCATAGTGTCAATAGGACTGAGACATGTTCAGTAATGGAAAAGGAGAGCTCATACAGGAAAAGGAAAGTTTGAACTTTGTGAAAAGTAATTCCTTGAGTTTTAAGAAAAAATCAACATTTGACGCAGTTATGGGAAGGTTATCAATTAATTGAGTGGAGATGTAATTAATCAGAGAAAGAAAGAWTTAAATAAGCAAGACAGGGAATGTAAGAATTAGACATAATTTGCAGGTGGAGAAAGACTCGTGTGAATGAGAGGAAAACTTTGAAACAATCAAATAGTTAATTTTGAGGGTTTTTTCCTTTCTTTCTGGAARCAGATTCATGACGTTATAAAGCATCATTGATTTGTTTATGTATCTGACGTGTAAAAGAATAGATCAAACTAAGAGGGGCTGAGGGGAAAGGAGAAGTTAGTTTGCTAATCAGCTAGCATAATAAATAATAATCAATAACCAGAAACCAATTCTAAGCAAAATATATCTTAGTTCAGTATAATATAAACAGTGAAAACATGAGAAACAGAACTAGTCATCCTATGCTCCTATTCACACAGAAATGATCACATACAATGTTTCTGAGATAAATGGCAACAACCATGTGCAAAGGCAGAATCCTTTCTGGTAAAGATTTTTTTTCCCATATCAATTTTARCAAAACAATCAGAAAAATCTTAAAATGAAGGAAATAAAAGAATTCTTCTCTTTCTCTCCAGAAAAAGGGCCAAGTGATATTTATTGTCTCATTTGTTTGAAATTAATCCATATACATTTACTAGTTCATCTGTTCAGTGAGTTAGTACATCAAATCAAGTCAAATTAGATTTGTTGGATATATTTGAACTTAATAAAATAATTCTGAGTTTCTTCCATCCTTTGGTAATTGTAATCAGAATGAATTAAGTAATTATAATTTTGATGTAACTGATAATTCATAACTACCCTCTAGAAACATTCCTAAAACAACTGCTTAAATCTTAATTGACCTGAGACAATCCATCTTCCTTAGTGGAACAGTTGACTATTTTTTTTTCCCTAAATCTTCTGGGTATTCTAAAATCTTTACAGCCATCATGAAAACAGCAGAGCACAGTGTGCTGGCACCTTTAGATAGCTCCTTGCATTTTTTCCAGATTGTTGGAGGTTTTTTCCTGACTCTTGGGTCTCTTTATTCTTTGGAATTTCTGTCTCATTAGTTGTCYTCTGATCCATGGGTTCCTGTTTTTTTGAAGAGCTGGACCAGCCTATTCCTCCTTCTAGATCAAGGCTCCACTGAATGCAGGGACCAGGCTGTCTATATCCCTTTCCCCTTTTTTCAGTGATACCATGTCAGTATTTGCATCGGTCAGTCTGCATCACTCCAAAATCAGCTGCAGGAAAGGAAAGATTTGAATTTTGAATACCTTATAGAGGTCTCATAGAGGCTTTACAGTCTAGCAGATGTGTTAAAGATAAAAAAGAAAATAAAGTTCCATGATGAGGAGATGGCAAGGAGTATTACACTAGTACTATCAGAGACTGTGAAAATATATCTGATATCTAATTAAAAAGATCCCCCTAAATATGCTTTATCATCTGAACATACTCCATACCATGTATATACAATATACACTCCCATATAATACCATTTAAACAATGAGGAATGTGTGAAAATACATCTTTGTTTTTCAGGTGCATAACTTTGTCCTTCTGTACTTGTTGCCTTCTAAATACATACATTAGAACTAGCATGGAGATTTGGAAAAATAGGCAGGGGCTGGAGAAAGCTAGAAAGCCACAATAACTGTTGACTGGAACTGTATAAGTGGCAATCTTCAAATAAAAGGAAAAATTGTAAAAATGTAGCTCTCTCTAATATATGATAATTGCAGTACTGAGCCAAATAAAACAAATTTCTAATTTTGAGTAAACCCCTAGGATAGCTGCTTGCCTTCACAGACACTGTGTTCTCTAGAAATCTAAGGGGTAGCTCTGAGGAATTTATCAGAATATGATTGAAGAAATATAATCAAGCGTATTCATATTACCTATCACTGTAGTTATTTCCAAGGAAAAATTCCTGTGTTTTGTATGTGAAAGGGAGCAAACCTTCCATTCTCTCCAGCATTTTGCTTTTCAAAGTCCAACTGATCATGTTAATTAACCTGATATATTTTATAGTGTTAATAAAATTAATGTTTTTTACTGTCACCTTCTAAAACAAGTATGAAAAAAATTTTAGTGCTACTATCCTTATTTGGATTGTCTTGTAAACATCTCCACAATTTCATTTAACTTCATGTTTAAAGTGAGCTGCTCACAGGATTGCAGGATTTTCTTTATCTGAAGAGTATTCTTTTTTTGACTTCATCATCTCCTGGAGAGAAATGAAAATTCCATGGCTTATGAAGATATTCGTATTTGCAAAGCTTTAGGAAAGATTTTGACCTGCTCTAGGACAACTGATAAATGAATAATAATAAAAAACCTCACTAAGTTATTTGCTGTTAGTATCCCCACATACTTCTGCATATGCACAGTCATGAAAGCYTTTTCGGAACTTGAGCATAGCTCAGTCTGCAGAGGATGACACTATAGTATCTGGTAAACCTCAGGATACAAACTGTAGACATGAACATTATGAAATCTTTCCTTGGCTAATGACAACTGGTTAGGAATGGCGCCACTGGGCTGATGGGCACACAGTAGAAAATCCAGCAGATTTAATTTCTACTCTTCAGTGCCACAGAAAACACTGAAAACTATTTTATTCATTTCTCATCCAGGAGGCAGAAAATCCCTACCTAATCCAAACAAGGCAACCAAAACCACATTTCTAAAGATGTACTGCAGCACTAACTTTGGGGTTTTCTGTTATTCTCCAAAAGCATCTAACCCATGTGAAGACAAACACCCAAACAAACCAATGATGAACCCAAACCCTGTATTTCCCATGCATTTTTTTAGTAAGTTTACTAAGATCGGTAAATTTCAGTCAACTGTAAAAAAACAAATGAAAGCAATGTTATTTAAAGATTTGTTTCAAGCTTGGACAGATTATATACTGAAAAGCAGTATGAATATGTAGAACTCTTTCAGCTCTACAGATTTCAATACTATCTTAAAAATACTTACTATTTCAACTACCCAAGATATTTTTCTGAAAAGTATGATCCTGTGGTGTTTCAACTACTGAATTTTTTCTACCCCTTCAGCTAATGAATAGTCTGTTGATATTTCAAATGTTCAGTTGAAATAAATCTCTGTTGTTAATGCTGTACAATTCATTTGTAAAGCAYAGCTTCAACATGACACACTATTTTGACTAGGGAAGAGTAGACATATAAGAAATCTGATTTCACCTGAATAAAGAAAAAGAAATTATGAATAGAGCTTCAAGTCAGAGTTTAACGATCCTTATTTYTTGTTGTTTATATTCAAACACTCAAATTTTCTCATAAATAATGCAAACAAAGCACTCCGATGCTTTGGCTTTGGATGCCAGTGGCTCTATCATGACCTTAAAACAGTAGAGTTCTTCAATGCAGCCATGTTAATATCGGTCTCTGCTTTCCTGCAATCTTCTTTCCGCATTTTTCTTCCTTCCTTTCTACCATTTCAGTTGTTTCTTATCTTCTTCCCCTGAAATGYATATATACATATACATATACACCCATTCCAAACCATCACAGCAATTTTGTGACAATTAAAGAAACAAAGCAAASTAATTATTCTTTCCTTTGCCTCACCACTGAGAGATGAAGTAGTTGCAATAGTTGAGATTGTACAAAAAGTGGCTGGAAGTCAGATTATGTCTTGTTCTGTTTTTCCTTCTGCCTACCAAACTGTAACCCCATCTGGCAATCAGAGACAGCTCCTCTTGTGTGAATTTTGAAGAGGCTGACAGCCACAATAAAGCCCAAAGCCAGGTCTAGACGGCTGTGGCAGAGATCAAGGATATTCTGAAGCAATGGATGAGGTAATTGAAGACACTTAAGGGACAAAAAACTTAGTGAACTTGCATCGTGCAAAATAATGAGATTTTAGATAAGGAACAATTGARGTAGCTTGGGCAGGAACCAGATTTTCCATTTCACAAAAAAAAAAAATTCATTATTTTTATGTCTTTTTTTCTTCTAATTCAAAACAGAAACATTTCAAAAGTCCTTCAAAGCAAATTTTTAAACCTCAAGGATCTAAATCTATCAACACATTTCAGTTGAACTGAAACTTTTAATTCAGTTTTGTGATTTTTTTACCTTTTATTAATTTTAGATCTGCAGATAAGGAATTTATTTTTGAAAAGTAGTTAATGTAAAAAAATATAAAATATGAAATGATGAAAATGGCATTGTTTGTCCAAGAAAAATATAATGCATTTCTGACCATTTTTACACTGATGTATTATAATTGTCATAGGTTACTCTCCTGAAGGTTAATTCGTACAGAGAGTTTGTTAAATCATGTGAACAATTTATTTAATTAAGTAAGCAGCCACAAGCAAAACAGCGCTGGGCGGCCGGGGAGTCTCAGCTCCGCCAACGGCGCGCGCCTCCTTCACATACAGTCCCCCACTTATAGTCTGCGTTGTAATCTCCCGGTGCRTCCCGCGCATGTGTGAGTTGCTGGGGGGGTCRTCTGAAGCTCTCTGGTGGTCGTGGAGAGGAAGGCCGTGGTCTTCTTTTGTCTCTTTATTTTGGTTTKTCTCCTTGTGAGTGATCACAGGGGTTTGCTTATCTGTTGCGTTGACTCCCTTTTGGGATGCTGTTCTGTGAGAAAATTACAGGCGCCTGCTTATCTTTTCTTTGTCCTTTTACCTTCAAAACCTCTGAGCAGTTTGTTGCTTACTTCAGCTCTTCATAGTCCTGCAAGATAGCTAGGGCCCYGACACTAGTTCCACAAGGGGTCATATAAGCTTTTGTGCTTACCATAATTTATTTGTCTGACACCATGTCTCAACCCTGATTGTTGTAAAACCTCCTTCTAAACAATGAACAAATAGTTACAATTTATTACAATAATCAGTTGTTTGTGTCAGAAGAACTAGATATCTATATTGTAGTTTAGTGTACAGATAATACATTTTTCCCACCTGGATTGAATCACAAATGAAAATATTTTGAATATAGTACTAGAAAAAGTCCATACATGGCTTTAATAATGAATTGATRCATCTTATCTTGGTTGTGTTATTTTCATGCAAGTAGAAGTGAGTGACTGATACAATAGACTCAAGCTACGAGAGCAAACACAAGATTTTCTTTAAAAAACAACACTATCATACAAAATTCTTTTCCCTGTAGTGTCGTTCTTCTGAAGAGATTTGATTTCACTAATATGGAAATAACCATATGTGTCAAGCTGTATTTCACATTTTTCAAAYGAATAAATAGCCAAGATGGATAGCAAAAATGAATCTGTAGTTTAACTACATACATTTACCGTTAAAAGACAGCAAGCGTAATAACATTTCAGGTTCTGCCATTTCTTTTTGACATCATTTTTAACTGCATTGGAAACTGTGACAAAAARTGCCTGCATCCTTGAAAAATATATTTCAAATGGATAAATGCTGAAATAAATAAATAAGATCAGCAAAGAAACAAAGCTGACTGACATGTGCCAACAAACTCTAGTCCATAGAGTTTGCTATACAAACTCATAGTCTTTGCTATGCACTGTGGGACCCCAGGAATGCTTCCCAGTTCCTGAGTCTAGGGGTACAGCGTATCTGTGATCTAACTGCATGTCAAGGTACAATCAAGATGCACAGTCCTGCTCTTCCTTGTCACACCCAAGTTTCCACAGCAATGAAATCAAGCCATGCAGACTAAAAGTCAGCTGCGCCCTGCTTCAGCAGAGCCACTGATCTGAATAATCTAGGGCATAGGATGGTTGAACATGACTGACCAGGGCTGTCACCCAGTGCATAGTCATAKGGTTCTGCACCCAAGTTTTGTTTGCGTTGGCTTAGATATGAGTAGTATGAGCTGGAAAACTGACTATGGCTTTATGCAAGTTTGAAAGGAAATGTAATATTGTGGCCTAATACTAGATTTCATCATCAGTATCTGTATCATGCCTATTAGGCATAGTCCATAATATGGGGAAGTCTTACCATATGAAGGTAGTAACTGAAGATATAAGTTTCAGGTTTTATTCTAAAGGTAAATAACCTTTACAAAGCACAAGAGAGATGTTTAAGGTCAATAAATATATTGCTCCATCTATCTTATCTTCTATGTTCCAAAACATTTTATCCATTTTCTCCTAGCCTTGGATAATAAGTTAGTAAGATTTTGCAGAAGTAAAGAATAGGAACACTATTCTTGCACAGCAGAGTAAGTGGAAGACATGCTTAAGCAAGAGGATTTGGCTGAGSAGAATTCAGAAAATCTTTAGGTAAAAACAAAGTTTTGAAACATATTTTGCTCCCTCACTAGCTCAGTTGTGGTGGACAGGAGTTAGGTACTGCAGGAATGTCTTTTGCATCTCTAGCTATTCAAGGAGTGAGGAACTAGTAGGTTCACACATAACAAAGCAAGTCAAAGGAGGCTATGAAGAGCATCAGAAGACGTTTACTCCGTTTCTTTATTTTCCCTAGTAACAGGAACAAACTAGAATATATTTTCTTTAGATTCAAATTCATATTTTGAAAAAGAAAACATATTGAAGGTTTTTCATGATTTTTCATTTTCCATTATTTTTACTTTTTTTTTTGAAATACTGAATATCTACTGTAATGCACATTTTTTTTGCCTTGACTGTGAGTTTTGAAGAAGTATTATCTGTAAAAGCAGTTTTTTCAATCTGGTTTACTCATGGCTACCCAAATGATTCTGTCTATTCTCACACTTCTGAAATGTGCTCCTAAACTGAGGTATTGTGTGCCAAATTTCAGATCAAACAAAACTCTCTCTTGAATGTTAACAACAAATTGCAGTGATGCAGTTATGCCTGTGGAACAATATAATGTTGACACTGTCCTCTGCTTTCATGTATTCTAGTGCAAGTTTCTACATGTAGAACTCCCAGGGGAGCTAAAAGGAAAAGATTACAGGACTGAGATTATGACATATGAGGGGCAGACTCCTTAGGGATGAAGAAAATGTGTTTGTTTTATTTTACTGAAACATAACCAGCATATTGTATTACATTCTCCTATATAGGAAAAAAAAAAAAAAACTTCAGTATTGAACTATTTGTTATTTTTCAGGAGGGAGGAAAGAGGAGGGAAGACAGTTAGGCACAAGGAAAGAAAAAAAAATAAATGTAATAATGTTTACAAACTAGGCAAGGAGAAATACACCAGTTGCCAACACATATGGGATCACAACATTGTTGGCAAAATGAAAAGTCATGCAAACTGCAGTGTAAATTTAATTTAGCATTTTTACAAGATACCCTACAAACTGAAAAACAGAAAATCATCAAAATAAGGTTCTTGCTTAGGTTCAAAATAGTAATTTCTACYTTCAGCTTTATTATGTCACAGGTTCTTTTTCACATTTAACTGACTCACAATAATTTCCTCAATTCTGACTATTCATATTCTTGTAATATTTTCTGGGTATATTTCAATATTCATTTGTATTAAAGCAGTAACTCTTTGGTTGTTCTCAAATCATGATGCCTTCAGTGACATCTGCTCCAGTTATATTTTTGTCCCTTTCATTTTTGCATGTGATGATTTAGTTTGAGTCTGACCCCATTTTTTAAAAATAAATTAACTCTCTGGTGTAATTAAAGAGGATTGAACCTACTAGGGGATAGTCAACCATCTGTTATGTTTGTTGGTCCCTAAACTGGGTAGAAGATTATTTGCAGATTTGCCATGACAGTTACTTATATGAAACAGGAAACAAAATCAATTTTACAAATGTTCACGCCTCTTTCAAAGCATTCTCTTAAACTCTTTCTGGTGTAATATTGACTAAATAAAATATAAACTCACTCGGTAATTAAGGCAGCTGATATGCCCTGATGATATCCTGTCACTCTGACCAGAATTGTCTCCTTTTTCTTTGTGTTTGGAACAATTCTGTTGTATATCCGCCTATATCTGTCTATAAAAGCCTCTACACTTACTGAAAGATGATAGTCCCTTTTACTTTGTAAAATAACTGGATAGGATAACAGGGCCCAGTTTGAACTCTGGATTTCCCTTCTGGATTGAAGACTTGATGCAGAAATTCTGTGTACCCAGCTATCACCAGATTGYGATTGCTATTTTGAGTTCTGCCTACCATAGTCCAGAGAAGGCTGGGTTAGACAGAAAAGAGATTAATTTATCTCAATTTTATAACCTGGGCATATAATTTCAAATCTATGTAATCTTATATTATTGCATACATGTCTTTAACAGCATAAAGAAGATTTATCAGTCAGCCAAGACTTTTGGCGCACTCTTCCTGCACGTTGAAAAATACGTATTTTTTTTCCAAAACATGCRAAGTTATCTGTATTTAACTGTTTAATCAGCGTAAACTCTTCAATAGCAGTTTCAAGGCTCTCTAAAAGCTAGAAGAGGAAAAAGAAACATCCTACCTCTCTGTGCTCTTTGGAGCCACTAATAAGGTTTTTGACGTCGTCTCCCATAATATGTTGATGAAGTGCAGGCTCAGTATGCAGTCAGTGAGGTAGACTGAAAAATGACTGAACTGCTGGACTCAGAGAGTCGTGGTCAGTGGCACAAACTCCATATGCAGGCCAATCATTAGTAGTGTCTCCTCAGGAATGAATACTGGGGATAATACTGTTTAACATCATTAATGACTTGGATGACAGGACCAAATGCACTCTCAGCAAGWCTACGGATGATACAAAACTGGAAGGAGTAGCTGATACACCAGATGGTCATGTTGCTATTCAGAGGGATATCAACAGGCTGGATATATGGGTGTGGGAGAACTTCATGATGTATGACAAAGGGAAGTGCAAAGTGGGAATAGGTCCGTGCACCAGTACAGGCTTGTGCCAGTCACCTGGAGAGCAACTTTGCAGAGAAGGACCTAGAGGTCCTGATGGACAACAACTTGAACATGGGCCAGTAAGTGCCCTTGCGGCAAAGTAGGTCAACAGTATGTTGGGCCACATTAGGCGGAAAGCTGCCAGCAGGTTGAAGGAAGTGATCCTTCTCCCCTATTTGGTAATGATGAAGCCACATTTGGAGAACTGTGTCCAATTCTAGAGTCCTCAGTACAGGAAAGACATGCATTTACTAGAGAAGTCCAGCAAAGGAGGATCTCAAAGAAGATGAAGGGACTGGAGCATCTCTCATATAAAGAGAAGCTGAAAGAGCTGGGACTGTTCAGCCGGGAGAAGGACTGCTCAGTGGGATCTTCTCAATGTATATAAATATCTGATGGGAGGATATCAGAAGGATAAGACTAGACTCCTCTCAGTTGTGCCCAGTAACAGGATGAGGGGTAATGGGCATAAACTGAAACAGAGGAAACAAACACAAGAAAACACTTCTTTACTGTGAGGGTGGTTAACCATTGTAACAAACTGTGGAATCTCCATCCTTGGAGAGATTCAAAACTTGACTGGACAAGATCCTGGGTAACCTGCTTGACTGGGGGATTTGGACCAGATGRTCTCCCTGCCAATACCAGCTATTCTGTGATTCTGTGAAGTTCTAGAATTTTTCTGATGTAAAATAGTACAGTCCAGATTAAAGACCTTGAGAGCCTGGATTTAAGATTCATCTTTGTCTTCCTTGACTCCATGTTACTCATCTCTGTGCTGCTACCAGTAGAAATCTCTTTGAGATTGGTAGGTATTTTAGATGCATCCTGAGATACCTAATTCTCCTTACATATGATAGAGGAGATTAGGTGTATAGCATGGACTTCTAGGAATTAACTCTCTCATCTGATCTGATCCTTTCACAGGAACCACATGCAATATGTGTCATAGCTGTGGGTCACCTTTCTATCTTTTCCCTCCAAATTTATGGTGTCCTACATTGATTCATTCTAGATCTGAAAAGGGTAATGACACACTTCTTTTGCAGTCACTGATCTCTCTTGTCTGTACATTTTCAGTCTATTTTGGGATTATCAACATGCTGTCATCATGAGTTCTATGCATGCTAAGGGAGAGTGTTTCCCCTCTCATCCCCAGTGGATCTTTTGTCAGAGTCCCATAGACTTTCTGATGCCAWTTTATAATTTAGATAATTTCTAAACGTTACAAGCTACATCACACAACTAAGCATAACTTTCTGATTGCAAATCATTACAAGTGTTATTTTCCTCGTTTACAGGAAATGGAGCATTAAATCCACTAAATGCTTACCCATATCAGCCAGAGTATAAAATTATTCACCTAGGTCAGTGTTTACAGGATTATCATTTACAATGTTTATTACTGCCTGGTAAATATCTTTTAAAATGCTAGATTCCATGAGGAGAGTTAATAAATAAAATGATTTTAAATTGCTTTATATACTTCCTGGCTGGCTTTTGCCCCCTCCTAAATTAGTAATTCAAAGCTGCCTTTTTGTTTTATATTGCAGAGGGAAAAATATAATTACTTGTTAAATTAATTAGGGAGATGATTATAGATTGTTCAATACAACAAACAGTGATGAATTTAAAATTATTTTGCCAGTATAATCAAAAGCCATGTCTCTAATGACAGCAATTTCTTCTGCAAGATAAAATTACACTGCTATTTGGATTGGAGAGAACATTTAGGTTACATTACATGTTTGAAATTTAAATGAAATTAGCATTTTATAAGTCAACAGTGATAAATATACAAGAACAACACATATAGACATTCACCATATCCATTGGATAGACATTCCTGTGTATCAAATGAACAGTCTGATTTGGATTAAAATCACATGGTCAAAAGTTTTTTAAATTGTTTACTTTTAGTACAGTATATCTGCACTTCATCTTGGAGCCAAATAACTWATTTGGACAAAATATGTGAACAGTTATGGAATATCTTTAACAGCTTTCAGACCAAGTACTTTAAACAGGGAAACATTTAAGAAAGTTGATTTAAGATTTCCTTGATTTTTTTTTTTCACTCTGGAATGTGATGTAAGAGGTCAGAACCTGAAAGCTTAACATTTGGTTGTTTTGTTTCAAGTTTTTCCATTCCTCCATCTGCCAGATAGAGGGGAAAAAAATTATATCCCTTCTGTCTTCTTGCAGCCTCACAAATTCTATAACCACATAAGCCTTTCTATTTATTTTTTTTAGAGGGGCTTTCTGTTGTGATCTAGAAAGTTATTTTCAAGTCAAATGAGTTATAAAACGCTCTCAGTGTACTGAAGTAAAAGGCAAGTTTACTGATATACATGCATATATCTAGCTATACATGTAGTATGTAGCTATATATGTATATATTTATGCACGTATAATTTTTAACTCCCCCAACAAAGAAAAAATATGGAAAATTCTTGAGTTTTTCTTCAGAACACTTTTAGGGTGTTCAGTTAGCTGTTTATCAGTGTGAAACATTCTATCAAGTTCAAATAAATTAGAATACATTTACTTAAGCTGGTAGAAAACTTAATATTGTAAATGAGTATTTGGGGAATAGTGTAGTACAAGGTCACCTTCTGGCAGAGGTTAACTGTGCTGTTATGTGAAACAACTTTCCTTTTACACTTAATTTAAAAGTGAACTAAATGAAAATAAAAAGAATACAAAATAGTCATCAGTTTGAAATATAGATTTAGGTTAAACTTGAGTCATAAAGACGATTCTTATGTTAAGAAACCATAATCAGGATAATGTTTTTTAATGTTATTCAAATTATTTTCTGAAAATGGGGACTCCATTATATTTTCTTTATAAAGGAATTTATTTCCAAAGAAAATAAATCAAAACTTGAGTTTACAAATAATCAAGCAGGGAAATTTTCTTCAAATTCTCAGTAGACTGTGGTTAGTTTATGTCTTGAATCATWAATGCCCTATTTCATTTTTACTATCTTAATTTATGTATCATTTTGATAGTTTCACGTTATCTTAGTGTCTGAGATACTTGTCCATGAGTTCGTTAGATTAACTGTATAAAATGAAAAATTCCTATCAGATTTCAAGTTTTCCCTTTTGCATTTTGTGAAGGAACAGGTATGTAGAAGAAATATCTGATTTATTGCCTTGTGCATTCATTATCTTTATTACCTATTGTCTCATTTCTCATGTCTTATTCATTTCTTCTCTAAATTAAATTCAGTAGTTTGTCTTCTCCRTCTCACAGCTTCTATTCTAATGGCTCCAAAGACACAAGGTTAATAAAGGACAGCAAATTTGAAATTAATGTCTGTTTTAGCATGCCATAAAAAAAGTCCAATGGAAAAAAATACAAAATCACAGCATTATGCAAATATGTACTTATTGATTGATTAAACATTAGGCTAGAGTAGAATAGTGAGAGAAAAACAGCAATGGATAAAAGGTGATGTAAATTGGGTAGACAGGAAAATGTGGATAGGACATAAATCTAGAAGCAAGGTACAGAAAAGGCCAGAGCAGGTCTACATTGAAGAGTGGCTCAGCTAGTACAGTGAGTTCAATCCAAGAATCAGATTACTTAATTTCCTAAATGTATGAATGAGTTAATATGCTTAAGCAACAACAACAACAACAAACCTGTAGCACTCAGTCCTATTCCATCCTGATTGCTCGTGTCACCAGGCACTTGTGCATAGGCAATTACATTTTATATTCAGACTCTGCATTAGGCCCTAAAAAGTTCCTGGCAGCTTCTCCCCTCAGTGAAAAGGGCTGAGAGCATTCAGTAACGTGCTTAACCACTGTCACAAAGAGAGAAGTCTTCATGCTTGATCATTTTGCTAGCCAAGGACAATGTCCTGTATATTCATCCTGCAATAATAAAATACCGTATTAAATGAAACCAATACATATTATTTTTTGGTGTTTATTAGAAGAGCTCCTAGTACACTACAGAAATGTTGCTGTCTATAAGATACCAGTAAGACAGCTCATGTAGTACCCCATACCAAATAGGAGGAGTTCCTGAAAGGACATTTTTTCAGGTGTTTGAGAGCTAAATATAACAGAATATTAACATAATTTTAAATACACTTTCTTTATGGGTATAATTTTGATGGTTTCTAAAAGTATTTTCCAAGGTTCCTATCTACACAGTAAAATGATAGGTTTCTTGCTAGAATTTTAATTGGTACATTGAATTGCTTCAGAACAAAGCTATAGTCTTTTGTCATTCCAATGGAAGTCTATGCCCTTTCCCTTGTCCTTTCTTCTGAATATCTTCTCATTGTATTAAAGTCTTCACACTTAGACCCACTGTAACTCAGCACCAAACACTAATGAGATGAGATTGTCACGATGATCAGAGACAGCTTCAAATGCCTGCACTTCTGTTCTCAGCTGAGCCTGAGAGGCAAAATTGCTCAAGAGGCAGAAAAAGGCTGGGGATAGTTCCTGAGCAACAAGGTCTATGAGAAAAGACAAGAAAAATTTTAAGATTATTCTTCTTTTTCCAATTCTATCTTGAGAGCCTGTGCTGGTTGTCACATGTTTAGAGTATAAGAACTACAAAGAATACAATTTTAAAAGGCAGCATTATTTAAGAATGATACTTAGGAGGAGATCCTCAARAAACTATTTCTTCAAGATGTTTTCCATCTCTGTATCCAGGCACAATGGCATTTATGACCTCTTCAAAGTGCATACACACACCCAAAGCTTTTGGGGAAGATTTTTGCAGACTTCTCTTGTGTTTTTAACTTCAATTTGCAGAAAGTCATTGATGACTATTTTTACAGAAACTCCTTGCCTCTCCTCACTCATTCCTCATTATTTCTACTGTGCTTGGCTAGAAGACATTGAAGGTCTTCCGTTTCTCCATTAAGTAATCATAACAGGGCTCACCAGCCTGTCTGCCTCTTTTCTTTTCCTGGACAACCCTTATTTATTTATTTGTTTGTTTGTTTTTTCCTGGAGACTGCAGATTATGTTACTTTAAACTGACATCCTACTGGACCTCAGTAGCCCCTGACTGATACTCTAGTTTTGCTGTTTTCAACTAGTGTAATTCCATGCTGTTTGGACTCCTGCTGATTTATACATGTATAAGTAAAAGTATCACAGTGTGCATACAATAGCCTATCTAAAAAGCATGAAATTTCTGTATATCTGCCAGATATACCAAAGAAATTTGGCAGTAATATAGAAGTTACATAAGACAWCAAGTCACTTTTGTCAAGATGAGCCAATTCAGGAAAACAAGCTGTTATTGCTACTTCCACATTACCATTTGAGRTTGCTTTGAATAAGTTGCTTTTTTATAAATTAGTACTTAGTACGTCCATACACTCAGGAAGCCAATTGTTTTAGGGTTAGTCAACTCCTGATTTTTAAGTATTACCTTAATTTGCAGCCCTCCAATAGATTTACTTCAGTAAGTAAATCCAGGTAGATYAACTTTTAAAAATTACAAATATTCTGGTTTTTTTTTTTTTTGAACTGTTATGTGCCCTGCCATGGTAAACATTTGCTCAGAAGTCAGCAGAAAATTCCACTTCAAGAATTAAAAGGTTAAATTGGAATAATGAAGTCTGCTTACTGTCAACTTCTCTTCAAATACATATTCATAGGTACTACATGTCTCAGTACTTCTGCTAGATAGAAACACATCACTGAGCAAAGAGATTGCCTGTTGTGTTTTTCACTTTAAAAGCTCTTTTTGTGTGTATGTGAATATTTTGGCAGTTTTGTGTCCTAGTTATGAACTTAAGAGTACAAAATTGCTTTTGTGAAAGACTGAGAGGGCTGGTGTGGAAATATAATCTACTGCTGAGTTTCTAACAAGAAGAAATTGGTCATTCTGTTCTTCCTCTTTAGTAAGGACTTGTAGCTGTGAAAGAGTTTTACTTTCTATCTTTTCAAGAATTATTATTTTTTTCTTTGACTGTATATAATGAATTTGAATGTAATGTGAAGACTTGGGTGGACATTGCTTTATTATTCAGCTGTTTTTAAAATCTGATTGAACTACTAATTTGTTAACCTGACTTATTTCAGCTAGGCATGTTAAATATATAGTATCTAAAAGTATCATCTTTGAGTTAATTAGGAAACTAGGAATGTCTTTATTACTTCAAGGGTTCAAGACAGCATATTGAAGAACTGCMTTTCAGGAGTTAAATATGAAAACAAGAATAGCTAGAGCATGTCCATAAGATCAGACTGGTGTAGGGCAAGTAGAACAGTGATTTATYTCCAAACATGTCATCTCTAATATTCATGAGTTATTTATGGTCTTTAAGAACTAAAACCAAACCAAGCATGTCAGGTTTACAATTTATTTACAGTGACTGTGTCTTAGGATATRTTATAAAATACTGTAGAAGTTTTTAAAATGGTGTGAATAGCATGAGAGTCGTTTAGCTTGGCTAGAAAGTACAGAATAAGGAAAGGAATATGACTGTAAATTTCTAGAAGCCTGTGGCAGGGTGTTGTATATTCCCAGTGAAGAGAACAGAGTCCYCTGAGATTTTTAGCAAATTTGTGGAAGATTCTCTGTGTTTACTGTTCTCACTGAAGAGGGTGAGAAAAATAGGTCAGTCAGGCATCATTTCAGAACTACCACTGACTGGCTGGCTGTAGAGTACACAAATATGCTCAAAGTTACTTCTGGAGCTACATCACTTGTAGTTTGCAAGACATGGGACTGGCCTTAAAACATTCTCTAGAGCCTGGGTCAGTCCCAAGGCACAGTGACATGGCACATGTTCCAGAAGACCAGAAATTCAATGCATGGTAAGAACTTGGAGAAAAAAATCCTAGTTCTGAAAGTTTCCACCTTGAAGAAAGGGAAAGAATGATATCCCAGAGCTACAGCAAGAAATTTAATTTTGCATCCAAGATCTTTTGGTGAAAGGGGATCTTAAGATGTTAATATTCTTTTCTCAGGGTGTGTTCTGCATCTGAGTCTGCTTTTAAAGTCACTGATATTTTGGAATTCATAAATGACACTAAGTGAACATTTCTTTCTTAGGCAAATCAATTTGAAAAATGAACCAATTATGATATTTGATATCTAAGTWCTTCCTGCTCATCAATCAATAGAGAACCTGGACTCACAAAAATTTAATACATATCTCATCAACCTGAAGGAAAATATGTGTAGTAAGGATCAGCTGGTCTCTTAAATGCCAAAGTAGTTGTAATGTTACTCTCTTAATAACTCTACTAAGCATTCTCATTTTTAAAATATTTATCTCTAGAGCTGATAAATGTAAATATTAATTAATGTAAATATTAATTAATGTAAATATTTTAATTATGAAAATTAAGACAGCTAAAATAATTCATTTTTTTTTAATATGAAGCTCTTGCAGTAAAAAAAAAAATCTTATGGATATAAAATGTAATGTTGCAATGATTCACTCTGACCTATGGAGCTGTGGTATGTTTTGGCAAAGGCAGCATTCTTATTTTCATCCAAGTCACCCACCCAAATGCACCTCAAAGCAAAATTTAAAGCTTAAGCAATAAAATTTTAGTTCACCACAAGCAAACTGCTTACAATTAAATATATTAAACTAACAAGACAGAAAAACAGCCCATGTTTGGAAAAGAATTTGAATGATGACGTACGTGGGAAAAATTATCCAAGTTAGCCAAAGCCTACRTGAAAAAAAGAAGAATAAATTCTTTTTGTATATGCCTGGCTGATTAATGAAAAGATATTGCATGTTTGTGTCATGCATGTGTCATAGCCAACATGCAAATAACAATTTGGCACAAAAGGATTTCTGTTGGACAGGATATTTGTGCTACAGTAGAAAAATACAACTTGAGGGGAGGGTGTCAGGTTTGGTTAAGAAAAATCTGTTAGCMCAAATTTTCTGAAGAAACTAAGTTTTCTCAGCTTACTCTAAGCTGTGAACTTAATATAATTGTAGGTAAATTTCAGAACTTGTTTAAGTAGAGAGGATTGCTTTCCTTCTGAGTATTAAAAGGTTTTTTTTTTTTAGTTATTTATCTCATCTTTCTAAATGCATGCTGGAAGAACCATAAATTCCACATTGTTAATATTTATAAAAAGAGGATGAATACCTTGTAAACACCCTGTCACATTTAGGAGGATTCTAGTTTTAATTTCCTAATCAGTGTTGTTGTTATTATGGCTATTATTATTATTATTTACTTTCCCCTGTATTATTAGAGTTACACTTTGTGAATATCTAAGCTATTTCTAGGATGAATTTGCCAAAGCCCATATTTGAGATACACTTCTATTTTACTTCAACTGCAAACTGTAGTGAAATGTAAAGGTGATTAAGCTTAAAGTGATTAAGTCTCTGAAACTCACTCAGGTATGTATTCCTACAGGTATATGGCATAYAGACATGTATTAATATTTTCATTATTAGTCAGAAAAAGGTTAATTCTGGTATAGGATACTTTTGTCATCATAACTTTTGTGAACTAGAGTAGGGATAGAGGATCTATTTGTTCATACCATAAACTGAGTTTTAAGTGTATGAGCCCACCTCAGAACAAATCAGCATTGCAGTCTGCTCTGTCTCCACTGTGATTGAATCCTTAAGACTGGAAGTAAGTTTAAAATTGTAGAATAAAACAACAGCAGGTGTAAATTATCATAGGTGTAATGCAGGATATCYATCATAAAAGACATAACATGAAGAAAAATTCTTTATTATGAAGTTTTATGGGAACTAAAYGCACTTGTAAAGGTGACAGCCATATCATCAAACATACCATAGCTACTGAACTTGCAAGTTTGATCCTATGAATAACAAAGATTATAAGATTTTTTTCCTACAGAAAAGTAGTAAAGAAATATTAGAATAAACCTATGAAAAGAGGAAAAATAACTGRTGCAATACAATAAAAATATACTGAAAAGCCTGTAGGCAAACATACTTCTAATCCATGAGTGAATTGAAAGTAGTTGTTATTTTATTCCTATATTTACTTCTTTTCAATATTTTAACAGAAACTAAAGGCTGTTATGTGTTAGTATTTCAACTGGGGAAATCATAAGCCATTGCAGAATTACTCAGTTACTCTGAAAGGTCCTACAGGATTTGCYAGTGGTTATGGTTATGAATGAGAAGGATGGGCCAGTATTTTGAAAAGAATCTCTCAGAATGGAACTTATATTTCAGAACAATCTTGAAAGAAATAAATGACATAAACCAAAACAATCTCATAGAAAGAAATATGTTTGTATAATGTATGCAAGAGTGAACATGACCAATTTCAATTCTGAAAAGGGCAATATTAAATATTAATATTTTCCATGAAAATGAAAAAGATAAGCAAAGCCAGACTGACTGATAATTGTTTTCATCTTATAAACCACAGATTTTATCTTATGCATAACAAAGATGCATAACAAAGATACTACTGTGAATATTTAGGACTCATGAGAAAAGAACTTAAAACCTAGCATGACTTTTCTGTATAGTAAGACTTTCTGTTTCTTTGTTTAAAGCAGACTTAATACTATGATARGCAAATGTATTAAAGAACAAAGGATAATTTAGATATACAAATAAGAATCAAAAGACTACATAAAAAATGCAAATGCTCACATCAGCATTTCACAACATTAAGACAATAATTATTTCGTAATATCAACCAAGATTACATATAACTGCATAGAAAATTCTTGAGGGAAGGTTTTTTCGTGGTCTTCAACAAATCAAATATTTTACTGAATCTTTATTCAACTGTATTCTCAAATGCATACAGGAAAGCTGGATAGTGTRAAAAATAACATATGGCTCTTACCAAATATAGACAAGGGATTTCAACTAGAAAYGTCTGGTGTCAGGAAATAGAGTTGGAAGTGGTTAAGATATAGGAAAGGGCTAAACACCATGACACAAGATTTTGCAGCCTGTGTTGCTATAAAACTGGACATATACATCAGTCTGTAAAATTAAGAATATACCTCTTATACATATCTTCAAACTAATATAATAAATAACATTTTTTGAGGAAAATGAATGACTTCCAAAATTCTGATGCATGTAGAAGGAGAATAACACCATGCTCTCACATAGTCATGGGAAAAATATAACATAAATTCACATTTATGCTTTCTTTAGGAGTTTAGAAAAAAAMCCCCAGACATTACCGTTTGTAGAACTAGGTTGGCAACCAGTTGTCTTAGAAGATGATCAGTTATTTTGAACTCCTATATTCAAAAAATAAAGTTAAGCATGCACATCATCAGAAAATGTTTCSTATATTTTACAAGTAGGATCTCAAAACTTTGCACAAACTATGAATTATATGATATCATTCCCACTAATGTTAATATTATTAAACTTGAAGGAGCTAAAATATAATCTTTAGAGACATTGAGGTTTATTGAAATGTCTTTGGATAGTAAGTGTTAAAAAATCAGTGTTTTCTGCAATCTCAGGAATTGCTGACTCAATCTGCTCTAGAAAAACATGAAAGCTGACTTCTCAGTCTTTACAATCTTTAATTTCTATCTTAACCAGGACATAATATAACTTTTTAAAAGTAATGGTTTCATTCTTCTTCTTCTTGTTCTACTTCTGCTTCTTCTTAATTAGGCTATGTAGGTAGCTATTGAGGCATCAAATGAAAATGATCTTACCATTGAAGAATCAGGAAAAGGAGGAAGAAAACTGGCCAAGCAAATATATTAAGCAAACTTGAAAAATCAATGGGGTCATGGAATAAAYTGAAGTTTTACAAGCCTAGTTCTGTGATATAGTTGGGCTCAGCTGGTCACTGCAATGCCTCAGAATGTCATAGGCCATATCATTCTCATTAATCATTCATTTTTGATATTTATTTGTGCTTTATTCAGATGATTATACCAAAGTTTCATTCAAACAATTTAATTAGATAGAAATTCTAACTTGTCTTTACAATAAAAAAAAAATTCTGAATGATTTCAAAGAGTGATCAGTGGGATATAATACAGGAAAGAATGAATTGCTTCCTTTAATCTGGAATTTTTGATGTTACTAATGAGCATCAAGTGGGGTTTTCTTTTTTTAGTGGCACAGAAAGGTTGCTTAAAAACAATACTGAGGATCAGCTGTAGTGAATACATATTCATAAATTCTCCTTTTTTTTGCAGAACACAACATTTTAGGAATTTTTGTAATAGTTACTCAGACCATGCCAAAAATCATACCAGCTAAAACTACAGGGGAAATCTATGTTTCATGTTTATTTAACAAGAAACAGCTTTGTGAAATAGCATACTATGGCCATGATTTTCAGCTCCTCTTACAAGATGTTATTAAGTCAAATAATAAACCAGCAGGATCTGCTCAATATTCCCCAAAGTCCTTATCTGCAGAGTCCTGTTGAAACTGATCCTATTCATATTTTTGAATTGTTATACGTAACAAAGTAAGATGAAATTTTGCTGCTAATAGATGATCCATGCTACCGAAGAAATACAGAACCTTCAGTTTTTGTAAAAGATTGTTACATATTAGGCTAAAAGTARACATAAAGAAGTTCCAACTTATGCAGAATGCCTCCTCTCAGCATCTCCCTTTACGGAGCAATCTGCCCTGAGTCTCTGGCTCCCAAGTGATTTCTTTTTTTTTTTTTCTTCCCAGCAGTATCAAGCTCTAGTAGATGATCAAGCAAAAATCTCACAGTTACATTGCTGACTTCAGCACCATGCATGATTCCACCAGTAAATAGCATTCCCATGGGTAGTGTCAGCTTACAAACATGAGAATGTAGAAAGGAACGATTCAGGGACTAGTTTCAGCTGAAGGTTTTTGCCTACATGATAGATTAGACAAACAAAATCTTTCTTAAAAAGGTGTTTCAAGACATTCCTGTATAATAAAAGTATTCCTAATAGAAGAATGTARTGTGTTTTTGTGTGCATATATCCATATGTACATATATGCATGTATATATACAAACATATATGTACAAAAGTGACAAAATGTATTCTTATTTTCTACATACTGGACTTAAACATAACTAAAATTTAAGTTGAAAAACACATTTTAAGGAATATATAATTATTATTTTTTTTCTAATTCAAATAATTTAATTCGTATACTTTACCCACATATGAAGGTGACTTTCAAAGTGATGTAGAAAAAGGATCATTAATACACAAAAGAATAATAAAAGACTCAGCCTGACATAAGCAAAAGAATCAATAGAGGAACAAAGATTTTTTTTAAATTAATAAGAGAAATCAATTTAAAAAAGATTATATCAAACATTATAACTTTTTTAATGAGAAATCTTTACATTAGAAATCATAATTGATATGAAGCAAGATCTAGAGCAGTTTGAACATCTGTTTAAAATGGCCCCAGAGAGATCATTTATTTATTTATCTATTCCTCCAATAAATTTTTGAATTAGATTAGTAGAAGAAAAATAAAGACAAAACTTGAGGGAGCACTGTGTGATAGAAATTGTTTTGTCTTCTTGTGCTGGAACAAAACAAACAAATTTGTCACATTCATTTGGCATATTCTATAAAATTATTAAACAAGAGCCCCATGGCAAACACAAATGAATAAATAAACTGAGATATTTAAAGCCAAGTTTCATTATGTCATTTTTTAAATTTATTGAAAAGCAAATCTTCTTCAAAAAGCAAGATTTATTCAAAAGAGCAATATGAAAAAATAAAATATTTAATCAGGGAAGAAAATATCATCTGGGACTTTGAGTGTACTTTCACTGAACCCAAAGGCAAATTGCCTTTGATTTCAACTACCAGGGGCTAAACAGTGTTCCAGCATTTGTTATTATTATTCTGATGTTTTGAACAGAAGTAGCATCACCATCTCATTTTTGTTTATATGACTGATTTGTGTCTATTTGATTTGCTGTGAGGTTATTTCAAAGTCTTTCTTTTCAGTTCTGTGTTTCTTACTCARTGTGTTTGTTTGTATTCCTTTATTCTGTTGCTAATCTTGTGACTTCAGGATTGGGATCATGCATGATTTACTATACATTTTAAAATCCAGCTAAATTTTCTGTATTTAAGATTTTGCGGTAGTAACATCTTTTTTGAGGTTTATATTCCATTTAGGGCAAAGCTATTYAGTTATGTATCTTTGAGATGGGAATGAAAGTTTTGTTATCTCTTCCTTTGATGGTTATTAAGATTAGTAGTTAAGAAGGAAAAGATTTTAAGCCTAATCCCGACAAGTGGCTGATTGGCAGCTGATTGGCAGCTTTGCAAAGTAGAGCACTAAGCTGTAGCTTGGTGGGATGCATTGGCAGCGGCTTCATTGTCTGAAAGTATAAATCTAAATCATTCCTTTTGTGATTCCTCTTATAGTCAGTAAAGAGACAGAGGTCCCTAAAGAAAGGGAGACATGATGCTAAATGGCTCTCTTTTGCCACTGAACAGTAAAGGAGGTGTTCACCCCAGCTGTACCCCTTCTAGATGTCTAAAATGAGAACGATGTATGCAACCCATTGCCTCTTACAAGCAAATTATGTTGAGGAATGAAGCTAATGTGATATGCAAAGGTTTCTGCATATCCCTTTCCTCCATAAAATGATTATATGTATGCAAAAGCATTTTTGGAACTATTTCTTTGGTTTAAAACTACTCTCTAMTTTAGAATGCCACACTAAGTTTTTTCTCTTATAATTCTCTGACGTATGATAACTTTCAGAAGTGTATTTCATGATGTGATCTGGAAAGGCTGCGGGCTGCACCCATCCTATACTCCTACATGTTTGTACTTTGCTTCTGAGTCTGCAATGAATCACACAATGATAGTTTTCTTATGGAATTGTCTTATGGAGACAATTTTACAGCATTCATATATATTGAAATAACATTTGAAGGAAAAAACCCAACAGCCAGTATCAAGCTGCTAGCTGGTAATGCTTTGGCAATAGATAAAGACATATAAATGCATATCCTGAATGGAAACTGCAATGTACAGGTTGAAATGTAACACCTGCCTTGCATATAACTACAGAATATCGGGGAGTGAGAACTGTCCAACTGCTGACCAAGGAGAAACAAAAGAAGAATTGTCTTAAGCATTAATTCGTTGTATCGTTGCTACATTCTCATAACGCACAAAAGTTAAAGACATTCAGTTCTGCTAGGGAAGAACATTATAAAAGGTGGAAATTAGACAGAAAGAGTCCTTTTCATTAGTTCATTTAAATGGATTGCATAGAAACCTATATAAATCCTTACAGAACACCTACAACTATTGAAAAAAATACCATTCRAGATATTTATTGGTACATCTTATACACATGTTCCATATACCTAYCAAGATACTATTGATTTGTTTTCCACTAAGTTAAATCAAATAAATTCTGAAGATTTCTTTGTAACATATGGTAAATCACAGTCATGGACAAGAGCCATCCTTACATTATTTTATAGCATGATTGTTACTGTAAAGCTTTTAAACTAAGGACCTCTCCCCAAGGAGAGCACAGCAAAGACTGGGAACACCATGAAGACCTCAGGTTCCATTTTGAGTTTCCCCAAAGCTGGATTACATTCTATCCCTGAGCACTTATGAACCCTGAAAAGATCTATTCAATTTTTACTGCASTGGAAGGATAATATTCTATGTATTCAAGATAAAATATTCAAAGTAAAGAAGGAAATTTACTAATGTTTTTTGGATGTATCTCATAAAACGTAGGGGATATTTCTCCTCTCTGAACAGAAGTTATGAATATGAAGTGACAATAGAGAAAGAGGTGAACTGAAGAAAGACTGATAAAAGGTGGAGCCTAAAATTTCCGTTACAGTTCCTGAGAAAATACAAGAAAAGTAAGAGTGCTTGCATATTGTATGTTCTAGCTATATGTGCATATACTTACACATCCCCTGATTTCTAGCACATAAGAAATGCAAAAACTTTAATGACTAGTTCTAGATATTAAAGAAATGCATTTTTGTTTGTTTCAAGAATAMGGAAAAATTATGTTCATTAGTGCAATTGGACAAGGAAATAAAGCTTTCCTTACAGTTTTGACACGTTCTGCAGCAGTCTGCTGAGATTGCCAGCTGAACCATTCTTAAARTGAGAATACCTGACAAATCTTTTATCCTCTGCTCATGTCCCATTTTATAAGGTTGTCAAGTATCAATTTAGAATATTATGTTACATTTATGAACTGTAATTTATATTAATATTAATTGGAAATTAATTCTTTGTCTTTTATCGGTATGGATGCTAGTCATAAAATTGTCACTGAGCTAGATAATTTATTTGAAGAAATAGTGATTTTGAAGAATTTTTGGTGAGAAAAAGGTTATTTTACAGAAACTGAAATTGTGCAAATATTGCAAAAATCAATTTCRTGTGATGAAAGTCAGTCACATTTTCACTTCAAAGATCAAAACACGGGAAAGGTTCATATCTTATGAATAGCTATCTTATTTGTCTTATTTATCTTATCAATGTATACAAATACCRTAAGGGAGGGTGTTGAGGGGATGGGGCTGGACTCTTTTCGGTGGTGCCATGAGGCAGGACAAGAAGCAATGAGACAAAACTGAAACACAGGAAGTTCCATCTGAGTATAAGGAAAAACTTTATTGCGAGAGTGACGGARCACTGGAGCAGGTTGCTCAGAGAAGCTGTGGAGTCTCATTCTCTGGAGATATTCAAAACCCAGCTGGATGTGATCCTGTGCAATGTGTTCTAGGTGACCCTGATGAGCAGGGAGGTTGGACTAGATGATCTCCAGAGGTCCCTTCCAACCTCAACCACTCTGTGATATACCCAAATACAGTAAATAATAGCACATATGAACACTGAGGAGGAAGTTTTATATTTCTCTGTGTTAAAAGGGCTTGAACTTCTTTCTTTTCCACTTGTCCTCTCCCCTAATTCTTTTTTCACAAGAAAGCAATGACACATTTGGATTTGCTGTGATTGTGAATGAAAATTTACACTGATTCAGAATACCGAGCGTATATTATGCGCTCTCCAATACTCTGCATTCAGTTTCTAAGACGAAGATTTTCATGGGCTTCTTTAGCTTCTGGTATTTTTATTAGAAACATCCATCTTCAGTTACTTTTGATCTGCCAAACACATCCTGTCTATACCAGTGTCTTTGCAATCTGATTATAATRGAGATTCAGATAGTAAATCTTCCACACTGAAAGTAACTGAAAAATCAGAAAATGACTCAGAGCTGTGGAAATCCTGAATAGAATTGCCAGTTTCTTCTCCAGCCATAAAAAKACCTGAGCCTATCTCATGTATACARTCTTCATCAATTGTGAGATGTGAATATCAAGGAAGGTAGYAAATCAAGGAAGTATAATTTTATTAAGAAAGAATATTGCAGTATTTTCCTAGAACACAACAAATATTAAAGGAAGTTTTGATTGTCCTTTGCTGGCAAACAATGTTACATTTTTTTGTGAATTGGTGAGTACTTCCTAGTACACAAGCAGAGGTGTGCTCCTGGCCTTGTTCCAGTCCAGACGGAGCAGGATGAAGAGGTATCACCTCTTCCCATACCATCCTTTTGAAGCAAAGGAAATATACGTGTGCAGCTTATCCAGAAGGCATGACATACTCCAATACTCTTTGGATTTCTGCATTTGGGGAAACAAGACCAAAACACAATCTAGACAACTGATATTTCTTTATCTCTGTGACTGAAAGATGCAAAGAGACTAGGAGGCACCAGAGAAGTTTTGGGAGCTGATTTACTGGGTACATAGATCTGGTGTACATACATGAATACAATAGTCAAAATGGCCATTGCACAAAAAAAGTACACCACACCAGTGTTTCAGGTGAAGGCATTAGATCTTTTAAAACAGAGACTGTAGGATTAACAAATTCCTGATGGGAACATCTGATCTTCAGGTCAGAACTCCCACTTTTCATTTTTGGACAACGTAGTGTACATACAATAACAATGTGGAGATTTGTAGCTTAGTGTTTGCATTTTTCCTTTTTTGGAATTAACAAATTATTTCACATAAAATGGTCAGTTCAGAGTGATGGTGTGTTTGCCTGACAAATAGGACTTGAGACCAAGCCGCAACAGACACTGAAACAAGTTTAATTTATTTTTTGCAAAAGAAAAACACTGTAGGAAAAACACAATATGATAGCCAAATCTCAGCTATCATTTATATTACTTTAAAAATTAATCTATAGTTTTTTCTAAAATTAGATCACTCATTTTGAAGTATAGAGTATGTAGCAGCAGGAAGAATCTTGTTGCTCGGAAGAAAGGCATACCCAATAGCCTTTCGGTTAAAGCTTCATTTTCTACTGATATAAATATTCAACATGAGTTTGAAAACTAGGAGAAAATGTAGTCAGTCTTAACAGTTATTCTTGCAAGCTTACAAAAATAAGGAGAAAAATAAGAAAAATTGTGACAGCCGCAAGAGTGTAAAAATGAAAAAAAAAAGATGCATGTCTTACTATTTTATTATTTATATAAATCCCTGCAAAGCCTGAATTCTTAATTTTCTTCAGCCTGACTCAATACCATTACCACTGTAAGATGTTCAATTGTTACGGACATTCTTACAGGATCAGTTCTAATTTTAATACTTTTTGCTCATGTTGCAGCACTAGTGACACCAAACATGGATAATATACAGGAAGACTGTGAATCCTGTGAGGGAGCTGTGAGGAGCTGAGCTCTCCTGAACTACAAGGTTGGATAAGAGTATCAGGTCTAGTTAAAACAACAACAACAACAACAAAACCCTCAGAACCCATTACTGTAGTATGATAGTATCTATTTCAAAACAGAAAAAAAAACTTACAAATAAGGCTCCTTATACCTTTACCTTATAAACCTTGCACACTGGAAAAATAATCAGTTTGTGTTTGATTTTTTTTGCAGAGAATATATACTTCTGCATGAGGGAACCTATATTTTGGTGAAACAGACTATATAGTTCTATTCTGAGCTTGTCACTTAGATTCGTTATCTTTAATAGCTTGATAAATAAGTCAAAAAGAAAGAAAATATGACCTCTGTAGCTGTAAACTAAAGCCCAGAGCTGCCAATATTTTTATCTGAAAAAGTTAATATTTTCAGAAAGACTAACAGCTATAGAAAGAAAAAAGTTGAAAAAATGTAGATTATAGCTTCTTTCTTGTCATCTTTTTTCCTCATTTTCATGTACATCCCTTTCTTTGGCTGAGACTATCTGATATATTATTTCTCAGTTCTGGATACTTGCAGTTTGCTTCCTTGTGTTGGATATGCTAAACTCTTACATTCAGCTTTTTTTGCAAAAGAGAATTTCAGTGAACTTTTTAAGGCCACTTTTATGAGTAGTCCACACAGAATATTCCCCTTACTTAATTCTTCACCATAACAGCAGCTTCAGGTCTGGTGTTGAAGCATTTGTCAATGTGCTTTCAAGCGCATTACACTACAGTAATATCTAATATTCTGTTTTTGCATCTTTCTTATAAATGAAGTAAAATTATATTATTATATTAATTATATACTGTAACATATCTAAAATATGCATGTACTTATAGTATATATATAAAATGTGTATGTTCCTTAACTTACATCTTAATAATATATAATTCCATAGTGTATATTCCAGAGATTCACACATACCTCCAGGCAATTCTGTAAATAATTCACACAAACCTCCTTGAATAAATAAAAAGCATTGCATATTGCATGTCTGAAATAGGAAATATAGAATTTCAAATGTCACTATGAGATTACTTTATATTGCACTTTATATGCTGAAATGTCCTATACTTTTAATGACTCTAATCCTACATGGTTAACAAATCAGTAAGAGGAAAGAAAAGAGAGAATTCTTATTGTTGGGAATGCTGAAAAGATATGCTTGTTCCATCAGTTATCCTTAAATATTAGATAAGTTGCTAAAAAAAAAAAAAAAACACTTTTCCTATGGACTTGTGCAAAACAATGTTTTTTTTGGTCTAAATTATGATCAAAGCAAATCATGTAGATTAGARTTTTGACATGAATATACAAAATTTGCTCCTCATTTTTTAATTCAACATAAAAAAAAAATTAAGGCCATAATCAGAGTCCTTTTTAATGAATTAAGAAGGGGTGCAAAGATGCTTTGTATACAGACTTTCCCAAATAATTCTTACCTCTTTGCCCAAGCCAGCAAACAGCAAGTGTTCCTGTGCAATGAAGCACAAGTGTGAACAGGCCAGTGCTAAGACCCTGAGGGAGGGTTTAAAGTATTGCAAAATTGACTGAATATTGGCGGGTAGGGTTATTATTTACATCAATCTTGACTACAATTGTTAAGATTTGTGCTGAAAGGGAAATGTAATACTCCAGTCCCAGAATTCATCTCCCAATTTAGGCACTGCAGTACCTTGTATGTAAGACCATTTCTCCAAAGAGTAACCTAAAGTCACTAAAGTATAAGTCAAGATTTCCAGAAGAGTAATGTTTGATATATGCAGAAATAAAATAGCATGTATTTACTTAGTATATTACCTTCCACAGACACTTCTTTCCTGCTCCTGAACTCCCTACTGCTTTCACATTCCTCTGTAGTTCACCTGTTTGCTTAGCTAAACTGTCTCTACCCATGATTTTTTCTCCTACTTACCCTGAAGAGTTGGCTTATTTCTTTCGCATTCCTATTTCCTGGGCTAACTGCTGCAAAATTCTAGTTAATGTTTTCATTACTCCAGTTGTCACACTGTATTCACCCAGATGCCAAAATACTTTTTTAACAGAAGTACCAAATATATCGTCCCTCTCTTGAGTAATTAAATCCAGACAAAAGGAGCAATTGCTAACACTCTTAACAAATGATGTACCGAAAAAAAAAAAAAGTAGTAGACGGAGTCTAAGCATCTCTGTTTTCTGTGAATTACTGAGTTTAGGCAAGATAAGCCAAATGACCATCTCTGGCTAAAACAATTCAACAGGAGATTTTTTCGACAGATCAGGTCTTGCAGACTGAATTTTGGTAGCTGTGGAATCAACGGATAACATTGGATAACTGGGGATAGCAGCTGATGTGAGTGTTCTTTAACCTAAAATCAAGTTAAGTTACCTTAGCCTGCAGCTGAGGTGCAAGTTATGTTCTGAATATGGTCTCTGCAGATAGACTTTCTCAGTAACAAAAGTCTGAAGTGGCTCTATCAGACAAAGAAATATTGACACAGAGGCATATCCCTAAGAGGAAGGTGAATGGATTTATTTTCTGCTTACACTGCAGTAACTTTCCCACACAATATATCCTCAGATTGGAACAGAAGACTGTGCACCATCTGCAGATTTGTTGACTACAACTTTCTGGTGGTTATATATTATTTGAGAAGTAAAATTGTCACAGTTTTATAGGGTTTTTACTGGCCTGAGACTTGTGACATTCTCATAGAGATGCATTAAAAGTTGCCTTATTTTACTAGAGAGAATGAGGTGCACAAAGACCTCTTTTTCCTTCAGGAGTACACTGTGGTGACTCAGCAGCAATCCTTTAGAAAAGTATTTAGATTGATTGTCACTCTTTTAACGTGTAAACATTCATGGGATTTCTTTCATTCTTATTTAGTACTACCATGTGTTTGAGAGAGAGAATTGTTTCTTGGTTGTTGCAGGACAGTACCCTGCTGCTCACAAAAGGACACCTCTGTGACCTGCAGAACTGAACCCAATTTTCTTTTCTGTTCTGACTACAAGAGTCTATCTGGGGACTTGGCAAATGGACTGATGAATTAGAGAGGCTCCACAATATACTGATCAAGTAGGTTGTAGCTTTCCCTGTTCTATTTCTGATAACTTGTTTTTATCTGTGATAGCTTTGCTACTGGTATTCTGTCTTTGGGATTTCTCTGTGGATAAAGGAAAGTTCTTGATAGGGTTCAGTTTATCATCTATTTATGACATCAGAAGCTTTTGGCCTGGATCAATGTTTGTTTCATTATTTTTGCTGTTTCAGATGACTAATGTTTAAAGATCAACAAGAGACTTAGTTGAAGCTTCCAAGTAGTCTTCAGAATGGCTTTCTGGTTGGGAAATTAAATGATTTGRGCCTCTAGTAGTTTAAGAAACTGACTGAAGAGGCTCTTTTTGGCAGTCATGTATTGCACACTTTCTTTCATAGCCTATATGTTACAGGTATGTTGTAGGAGAGGTAAAATTATTTTCAACTATGTTAGAGCATCGTTTGCCCAAATCAGTCTTATCAATCATAAATTTCTGCCTCCTGAGATCTTGATGTAATTGTTGTCAAGCTTTTCTATTAGGTTTATTTTTTTACCCCCAGCTCTATCTCTATATCGAGAGTGAAATGAAATCTTCATAAATTTCCTTTCCATCCTGGCTAAATCAATTCCTTCAAATTTACAAGGTAGAATTACTGAGAGAGTAATTAGCTGGAAGTTGCATGAATGCTAGCTGTGCCAAATTATTGCCTATTTGTACTTTTCACTCACTTAGGCATAGGATAAACAACAAAATTTTAAAACTAAAACTGGGAGTAACATTTTCATAGTCTTCATATTTTGCAGTTATAGAAGCCACCAAAGGCAGTGGTGGAAGGAATTTCTTATCTTAATCACTCTATGAAATTGTTAGTATGCAGCATGTAGTAGGAAGCTAAGTTTCAAGTGGACAAACCCTGAGATTAAGGCTCTGTATTGTATAGATAACCTCATGAAAAGCCTCCCCAATAGAAATGTCAAAACTGATTGAGTATCTGTAGCAGTACTCTAGCTCTTAAAACTGAAGGACACCAAAGGACATTCAAGGCCTCCAAATTAAGTCTGAAGGATATTTGCCAAGACACTTAAGTTAATGACCTGCATAATAAAAGTGCAATCAGCAATTTCTACCAGGAGAAAATTCACTGATGTTTAGTTGTGTGGGTCATGAGAAACCAAGCTGATGAACAGACTCAGTGCAGTGCAGGACAAGTTTCTAGAAAACTTGTTTCTTTTCTTTTTTTTAACCTCATACAGGCTGAGAAGAGTACAAGAGACCATGGCCACCTTGACTGCAGCTTCCAACCCATCAATGAGGTATCTGTCAGGGTGACTTCTGGGCAGATGACACTCTGGATACCAGACACTGGTAGTGGTGGGGCTCCTGGCAGCAGCAGGGCAACAAGGRCAGCAGGAGCAGCCCCAGTACTAGGCATCAGGCATCAGCACGAGATGAGGACCTGGATAGACCGAGGACAGGCTGGGTAGTTGACTTGTGAGTCAGGGTCCAGATCAGCAGCTCCCTAGCTGAACACTGGCACAGTCACAACACATTGGGAGCTGCAGGTCAGACAAGGATCATGTAGTAAAACCTCAGCTGAAGACAGCTCCTGTAGACTGTGGGACTTCACAGAGGCCTCCTTGCAGCACTGAGAGCCTCCCCCACAGTCACCAGCAGGAAGGGATGTGTATGTGCACTGTATGTGTCTGTAGCTCTGATTCAGCTCACTCTGCCTCCAGAGTGCGATAATACTGTTTGAATGCTGAAAACAACATCTGCTAATGCTAAGTGGATATACGGCTGGCATATGGCTTGCAGACCTCTGTAAAGGTTATGAGCATGGAGGCCTTGTCAGCACCGAACCATTGCACCACAGTTCTTCTGCCTAGAGTACTCTGAAGACTTTTGTTCCTTCTTTCATCTCTCCCAGCATCACAAGCACAGCCTGTTGCAGCAAGCTGATGCAGTGAGCTCAGTAAGCTGAAACCCTGGTGTAGTGCACATTGCTCACATGGCTCAAGCGAAATGAAAGTGGAATGAGCAATAAGAGGCATCACCATCGACATCAAATGAGCTTTTTGTGCATCCATGACCGCTGGGACATTGCACAATGCAGAGGTTTTAGGATGTTTGGAGACAATACAGGGTATAGGGACTGCAGCTTATCTGATGAATCACGATAGCCTTGGAGATCACACTTGAGCACTCCTTATAAAGTGTCTGTCAGAGAAGTGTAGATGTGGCACTRTAACAGTGCAGCTTTGTAATGTTGGGTAGCTGACAGGTCTTTTTCTTTATGCTGTGATTCACTCATCACTTATCTATAACAAGGGAGAGATTGGAAGAGAAATATTAGAGAACATAGTTTTAAGAATTTTGGCAAGAATTTAAATAATTACCACCCGAATTAGTGACATATTTGGTAATGATAAGTCGTAACTGTATCTTCAGCCTACTTTTAATAAAAATCATCTTAGGAATTGGAAAGGTGAAACTGTGGGTCATTAATGCATCTACTTTGTAGGCCTGGATTAGAAAAAGAAATTGTGGTCCTACCTGACAATTAGTTAATTAATTGGAATTAAATTAATTAACACTTACGAAAACACATTTAGACACTAGATAAGGAAGTTCTGAAGCTGTTTTGTGAAGAAGACCAGGTGAAGGAAAACTATGCACATGGTTTGTGGAAACTTATTTTTAAGTACATACTTAAAGTCCTAAAATCATTTTTCAAACTAATATTTAACACTGACTATTAAAATCTTAGGCTCCTACCATGTTTAATTGGCAGCTGTTGCTAAGCTATTGAGACAGTCTATTAGCTGTTAACTTTAGCAGTCTTGTCTGGATAATTTTACCATATATAGAATATGTTTCACGTCTTTGCAGTTCTATAGGTTGCAGCAGACAAACTGTCAAAAGCTGTTAGTAGGGCACTTACTATATGCATTTGCACAATAAAGGTTAGAACTTTCATCATAAAGCAGAAGAATTAATTACTCTACTATGAACTAAAATAAAATGACAACGTACTGGTTTTAACGGGTTAAACTTTTTGAATTCTTTTTGTGTGATACTTCCATTTTTCCATTAATGTTTAATTTGAGTTACTAAATAATTACATGATTTTTATTTAAGGCAGATGTGCAAATGTTTTCAATACTTGTAGCAGTCATAGCTTCTCATTCTTACTGGTGCCATTCTCTGAAAATAATCTACTTTCAAAGGCTGGCAAGATAAATGTTTTATTATTCACTGTTTACTACATTTCATGTTGTCTCTGGATTGTGAAACTTCTCTGCCAATTCCCTGATTTAAATTATTTCACTCCTGATGTCGGACATAGTAAATAATGAACAATACCTCCCTTCATTAGAAAAAATGTTACTTCATGAAGAGAAGAGACAAAGAAGGGAATGGAATGATACTGCTCCACTAGGAATACTCAGATATCTTGTTTATTTGAAAACATGCTGAACTAATTAAGACTTGATTTTTCAGTCACTGTCAGATGTAGGATGACATTTTGAAACGTTTCTTTWACCAGTTGTGCAATGCTCAGTGAATAGTTTTATTAGACTCTACTTTGACAGTGAAGTCCTGGAGGTTGTCCATATCTTCCTGATTTAGGTATAGCCTCCTGGATGTCCCAAAACCTTGGTCTACTTCAGGGAGCATTTGAAGCATTGATATTTTTCTCTCTCTTCTCAGATGGACTTCCTAAAACCTTTGCCAAATATTTTATTGACTCRCATAACATCTTTTAAGTGGTGGAGGACCAGGATTTCAGGCATTAAGAAGTCCTGAAAGAGAGAGATGGCTTGTTACACTGAAAAGTAGAGACTTAACTTACTGTTCATATCCCTTGTTTTTAACTGTTCTTAGTCCCACAAAGGCAAAAACTACTCATTACATCTTTTTTTGATATGATAATTCAGAAAAAGACCAGATATGATTGCAAATGAAGCCAATACATTAAGGTCAGATTTTGTCTTCCAAAAGATATCTTAAGTGGCTTCATTATAAAGAAAAATAATCTGATTGGTGAATTACTAGGTTTACCTTGAGCAGCTGATATGAAAGCAGCTGTGTGACTTCTGCACTGTTGAGTGTATTCCTCCCTGTAAGTTCCATGTAAACATGTGAGATTCAGTATAAAACTGAATCTTTTGTTGAAATATCATACTGAAGTACCATAAAAAACCCTGGATTTGCCAGAGTACTGTCTGGCAAAAGCATGATATAGCTAATTTATTTTTGTCTATTTAGCAAGTCAAGACAAGTTGAGATTGAATGAAAATATACATCATGAACTCTATCACTACATGTATAATGACACTAGAATCAGCTTTGAGCTTTTCCTCAACTAGACGGTGGCATGTAAGCTACTCTTCAGTATTTGTGTCATAACCTATAATTTGCACAAGTCATCCACAACTTTTTTTTAATATGTATCCCAGATTCAGTCTATATGCGGTGTTTACTTCCTTTTCTTTGCTCACTGATACTTAAGTATAGTAGAAAAAAGATGCTGGTTCCAGAGGAGTGAGAAAGTAGGTACAGGAAATTATTCTTGGTGGATTTCCTTCTCAATCTGGGCCCGTATAAGCATGTATGAGCTTAAAGACAAGATTATATCAGATTTGATATGGCCTGTGATATCAGCTACTCAGCCTGATTCGTCTGATTCTCTCTGACACTGCTTATTCTGGCACTTGGAAGGCAATGAGATGTCTAAATTTTGTAACCAAGGCTACTGCAGAAATCATAGCCTCCAACCATACAACTAGACAAGTATGCTTAAGTAAGTTGCTCTGCAAGTGATAAGTTACCTTTTAGAATCAACTACATTAAAATGCAAGACCTTAACCCCCTGAATTTTAATATTATCCCAAAGTAGCTCTCTATACATGTCTTTTAAGGAATTCTGAGGGCATATTAGATGAAACTGAAGAACAATTCAGACAAACACAATGAAATGTTTCATCTAGCAGTCAGTCTAATAAATGCAAAATATACATGCATACATGTATTTGTGCTTAGGTTTTAGTGCTGTGGAGCAGAAAAGGGTGGTTGCTCCACAAATAGAAGCAAACTGGGAGCTGAGGGTGACAGTAAGGCAGGCTGTCAGTGTCCTCACTGACAAAGGAGGATCCCTGTTCAGGTCTTACAGTCCCTAAACTAGAAGAGTAGAGCAGGTCTGGTGACAATAATCAAGGTCAGCCACAACCTGACTATCATCAAAATAATCCACAGCAATGAGACAGGTCCAGCCAGAAAGTCAAGCAAGTAGGTCAAGGTTAGCAAAGTACATAGCAAACCACAGCCATACCTATAATGTGACGAGGCAATAGCCAAAAGCAAGTGTCAGAGCTTAATGCAGCCTCTGAGAAAAGAGGGGAAAGCAGACTTATTCAGTGTTAAATAGCCATGCCTTATCAGAACTGGCCTTGAGCACAGGCAACCAGACCCATACGTTGAAGGGAAGAAGTTGCTTCCATGGCCCTGATTCTTGTTTCTGACTGCTATATAATTTTGAATGAATAAAAACTGCCCTTTTCTTGGAATCTGTCTTGCAATCATGGTGATTTGGCATAACTGCTGGTGGATATAACAGTTGCTCTTTACTTTCCTAAGTAAAGTTCCTAAGACTATAAAAAATGATCTAACTCTTAAAAGAATAAGTAACTTAAATATCAAGAACATCTAGCCAAAATGGGCAAATTTGGAGGAGTAAAATTAGATAAAAGCTTTTTGAAAGTTCTCATAATGAGCAAAAGAATGGGGACAGTGATTGAATTGGAATCTTCTACAGATGTGTGTGAATCTAATCTGAAAATAGTTTCATCATTTATAAATTTAATTCATGTATTTTCTGCAGATACTACAACACTTCTTTGTGTCAGTATAAGTAGATGGAATGTGTAACCTTCATCCTACTGGATATTATCTCAAGGTAAATTTTTAAATAATAAAATTATATATTGATAATTTTGCTTTCAACAGTAGAAAATTCATCTGATTCAATTATGTTTTGTAGAACCTGATTTCACTAGTTTATAATAAATGTTATAAAACATGTCTTTTCCACAGATTTTTTTTTCTTCCCCCCTCTTTCCATTGTTAAAGAAGAAGAAAAAAAAAAAGCTGTTGAAATTCTTCACTTTCCTTATATTGATGGCTGGATTATTCTAAAACTTCTCAACCACATTGTTAACAATATACTTCAAAAATTTTATTTTCAATTGCTGAMTATAAATAACTGGATTTTTTCCCTCAATGTAGTTCAAAGAGTTGACACCTCAGTTTTCATTCTCACTGTCATCACAAAAAGCAATAAGATATCAATGAACTTGCTTTGCTGAGCACCAATAAATCTTGGGAACAGCAGGAAATAAAATCAGTCACCCTGAAAGTGATATTGTCAGTCAGAAAATCAAAAGACAGGATACAAATAATATACACTTGAAGCACAATAGACACTGTGTATGCCTGACATCTACTGAATGATTCATGACATATTTTCCCACCTTACCAAGAAAATGAGATAGAGTTTGAATGAATAATAGGTGTCCAAGGTGAATCATCAGCAGACAACTTATTATTGATGCCAAAGAAAAGGAAGAATAAATTTTTCATAAATTCAAAATTTAGTTGATAAAATAAAAGGTATTTATTATCAAGCATTTCAAAAATGACAAATAAAAAGGCTGTAAGCAGAACAAATAAGCAGTAACATAGATGCCAAAAAAACAAAGATAAGTCCCTTTGAGACTATTGAAAATTTAGAAAAATGACACAACCAGGGTCTGATCCAAGGAACTCTAAATTCACTTGAAAGAGTCTCACTCATTTTGAGAAATTATGGTTTGAGTCTCTAGCATGTAGATTTGAGATCTGAATCCACTTGTAAAACTTCAAGTCCAGCACATGTAAATTGACCTCTGCCCTGTCTGGAGCATTCTCTTGTGCCAATGGGTACTGTGATTTTGTAGGCTGAGCCTTTTTATTTTAGGAATTCATTTGATTTTCTCTCCTGTCACTTGTTTCACTATGAATAATACATGTATACAGAGTAAGAATCCAATCTCCATTTCTCCTTTAAAATGAGTTAATTATTCACTCTTGCTTGCTACAATTTAACACCATAAACTGGCAGTGTGAATAATTGTTAGCTGAGAGCCCGTTTAATGAGTGCAGAAATTCAGGCTATGAGGACAGAACACTGATAGATTTGTATGAAGGTAATTGTTAACCAAATCAGCTATGTTCCTTGTGTTGCAATTTCTTTCTAACAGCATATAAGCAAGCCTTACTGACAGTCTGGTTTAAAATCAGTTCTCCCTCCTTTGTAGGGGGGGGGCATAGTGGGGGTTACTCTCATTCAGGAAAGTTTAACTCAATATTGCATATTACAGGCAAATCACCAACTACAGTTTCAGATACTTTAGTTTTGGATTTGTTGAAGTCTCTAATGGTTATTTGCGGTTGGAAAAAAACTCAAAATTGATGAGGAGTTATCATCTAAAGTTACATTTCAGGCATTCAGTAGCAAGGAACTTTGACAATACCARAAAAGTATTGGACTAAAATATCCATTAACTATTTGTCGCCAGCTACATTCTTGTGGCAGAGGAGCTATCCTCTACAGATTTAATGGGAAGGCTTAGGCTTAATTTACAACACTAGCACCTAGAATTCCTAGGTAAGTCTTTTAAAGGCTATTTCTTACAAATGATAAATCTGAGCTGAACGTGGTCTGTGCCAGGGCCAATGAAAATAAAACCAGACCTGTAAAGTTTCACTATCTTCACCTGTACCATATGGATTCTTTATGTTCCTCAAAATCATAGAAACTTGTATTTCAGATCATTTATAAGGCCTATCTAATTACAGAAAGTACATGGGATTAGCTACATGTTGTCTTTTTAGCTAGTGGTGCCATTAATCTGTTGGTAAAGCTGATTTCTTTCATTCTTGTGGAAGCCTGAAAAATGGCAGTAAAAATTTCTTTTGAAAACTGATCTTGACTGTGTCAAGACTTAGGCCTGGTTTATAGTTCTGCCCTAAGGCCTCTCAGTTTTCAGACAGTATTCATCACAGTTTTGCTCATGTCTGTAATAGAATCTCAAGTCTCTTCTCTTTAGCTAAGGGAAATATAATTCCAAGACTTGACCTGGGACAGTTGCTAGTATGTGAAAGTGAGGAGGCAAAACAGAGGGCAGTAAGTCATTTACAGCACATCTGTATTTTGTTTCCTCTTATTCACAGCATRCTTCCAAAACTTGAGAAAGTTTGCTTTCTAATTTAAATAATACTTGCTTAAATTTCTTTTGTAGGAAATTGTGTTTAAAATCTCAGGATGGGATGCCATGTCTTATATACACCCCATGATTCAAATCTATCCAGCTTGACATGTGTCTGATATGAAACAGTGTGTAGACTTGGAGAAATGGAGATGACGCTGTTCTTTATTGCTTCTCGGTATTGCTTCTCTGGCTGAAAGTTGTCTTGAGTATAGCTAAGGTGATACCGTGCAAACAGATTTATTGAAGAATGTTTGAAGCCGAAGTTCATCAGTACTGTTAATGGATAATGTAAGAAACTCACTACAATACCAGCTAATTCGTGCCCATAAAAGGCAACATTCTACCTCAACATGTCTCAGTAATGGGAGAAAGTTCTTGTAACCGRGCAAGAAATGTGTTGCTGTAGAGTAACATCAGCTTTTCCCTGTTTGCTGGTTCACAAAAGTTTCTTCCCTTATTTGAGTAAAAGCAGCACGTTGAATAATTTTTATTTATGTATACTCAATCAAAAAAAAAGAAAAAAAGAAAAAAAATTAAACTCTATTTCCAATGAGCACCTGAAAGTCACCAGTCCTATGTGACTGCAATGTTGAAAAGACATAGAAAACTATTAGGAATAATTCTCTGAATCAGTTACTGGAAGTATTATATGTAGTATTTTTTTTATATATCTGTAAAAGGCTCCCTCCCCCCCCCCCAAAAAAAAAAAAAARWTCTGTTCCACAGAACATATCTGCTATCCATAAAATTGTGAGAAGTCATAATGTTTGGATAGCAGGACATGTGCAAACTGCTTATATAATAATGCTCACTTTGGTTATTTTCCACTTGCTGTTAGCTGACTCTGTGGTATGACAGGTTTCCTAAGTCTAATTGACTGAATCATGTCAATAATAACTAAAAATAAGGCACTAATGAAGAGAGATGATGACACACACATTTATGGCAGGATAATTTTTGTTGAACGTTCTAAAATTCATGAACATTTTCATAAATACTTGAACGTTGCTTGAATGGTCATAAATAATGAAAAAGCCTATGAACAATTGCAATAGAATTATAGTTTTGGGTTCCTCTGTATGAGTTTTCATTTGTTTGTCAACTCTACCATATTCATTTAACTTAGGACTATATGAGCCCAGGAGCACTTTTTGTGTCTATTTTTGGTCCCTGTGGAAATCAGTGCTGCGGTGACCTCTCAGACTAACAGTGCAAGTTGTGTCTCTATTGTGGTCTCTATAAAATGCTAAAAAACCAAAAAGTAGCAGAAATTATTGTATTATAAAAAGGAAAATTTCTATGGTCTGTGACGGGAAAAGATTACAATATAAGTTTATGACTGCAACTTAATTGACTTCCTAAGCTAAAATGTGGAGACATTACAAATGTATTTGCTTAACAAATGGGAATCATTCTCCTGTAATCAGAAGGATGCTCTGTTGACATGCCATGGACTCCAAAGCAATTAGATCATGAGAAGTGGGGCACAGAGAAGTGGGGTAAGCTGCTAGAGAAATAGAAGAGTACTTAACGTATGCTTTAAAGTTTCATTGGTCTTTAAGTTTAATTAGATGTTTTTCCTCTCTGCCATGTACAAGTGCAGCACAGAAACCAGAAGTGAGGTCCAGTCTGAGAGACAGCACTTCAGAAGCAGAATATTATTGATTTAATTTATCCTATGGAGAAATACCTCAGAGAAATTTCAGGTGAACTTGATGGGGTACAATGAATGTGAATTCATTTTTTTCCCTGGAGAAGTAATAACTTCATCAAAACAGTTGTGTGCAAACAAAACTTTACTATAAATTAAGAATAGCAGGGGTTGAATTTTCTTACCAAAACCTACCTCTGACTCAAACTAGGGATAGTTAGTGTCAAGTTCAAGAGTAAGAAGAGAAATCCACCCAGGAAGGCTTTTCTGAGGCAAACTGAGATAGTGGGAAGCCAGACCATAACTAGAAGTATCACAAAGTTCTCTCAGTTGTGCTGGGTTTTAATATATTTGTATCCAAATCTAAAAAGACTTTTTTTTTTTCTTCTGATGCTATAACACAAAAGCAGACACAATATTATACATCACATAAGTTTATCTAGGTCCTTGCAGTAATCTTAAGTCATTCATGGTCAGCTTTGAGAACTAGCTCTTTTAAAGACCATATCTATATTTCAATCTGAAAAAACAGAGCCTGGTATCAATTACAATGTGATTTAAATACAGTATATAGAGTAATTCTCATGACAAGTAGACATAAATTGTAATATGAACATTTTTATTTGGAATATTTTTACTTAGATACTTTCTAAGTAAAATGTTGAATTGCTGCATGAACTGAGGCAAGAGAAGAGTCATTCCCCAAATCCTGACAATTACACTGCTGTATCTTGCTATCTACTGGCATAAATACAAACAATGAAATCAGAAAAAGATGGTAAGTTAAAGCCAGCATCAGTGGGAATTTAGATAGTAGGAAACTATTTAGTTGCATGCCAAAATAGGGCTTTTCCCAATAACACATATCTTGTTGACCTCCTGAATCCAGGTACCATGCACTGGAGTAACTTGAATTTTATTACCCTGGAAACAGGCAGCTTGGCTTTTGCCAGTAACAACTGGAAAAGTCTTTACTTGCTTTTGGAAGCAATCTTGGCTGTCTTTTTAATCATTAAAAAAATGGGCCTCTGATCCTTTACTGGACCTCTGGGCTCTACTACAATGAAAATAATAAAATAATGGTCTACATGGTACTGAACTCTCTTCATCTAAAAGGATCACCATATCCCACTACCCTTCTCTTTCCCCTCACCCAAGAAGGAGCTATTCAAGCTAAGCAAAGCAATTTTTAAAGGCAAAGAAAAAGATTCAATACAGTTGTAAAATACATATCGCACCAGGGAATTCCCTCAGCTCCTCTTCTCACTTCATTTGCATTGGATGTACTGGGAAAGGCAGGCATCCAAGTTTATGTAATTTTGCTGAAGTGAGGCATAACAGATATTTATACAACAGGGATTAAAAAAAAATAAAAAGCRAACACTAAAATTTTATCTGCTACTTATTGGGATGTATTTAACCACACTAGTTTCAATTCAAATGTCAGTCAAGTAAGTCTTTTCCTACTTTTCAATAAAGTTAAATATATAAAGCAAGAAAAAGACATACAGAAGTATAATTTTCTAGGTTTCCAGAAAAATTCAGCTTAAGTTGAGCTGATAACAAGAATTCTCAAGTTCTGTTTTTGATGCCTGGCTACAAGGAAAAAAAGAGAGAGAGAGAGAATGAGAGGAGTAGAGAGAGAGAGAGAAACTAATACTTTACTTTGAGCATTTGATATCTTAAAACAAAACAACCTTCCTCCCTCAACCTCCCCCCCCACCAAATAACTTTCTTTAAGTAAAACTCTATTAATACGCTCCACTGTAGAGTTGTAAAGTTTGTATCAGAGAAATTCATGTGATCTGGCATAAGAACCAAGAATTAGATTCCTGAAGTTATATGTACCAAATAATTCTGTATAAATCAAATTACTACTTACCAAATGAGCCACTTTTGCAACTAGCTGGCCAGTCAAACATATTCAAATATTTTTTGCCCCTTTCTTAGCTACATTCATCCAATTCTTTCCTCAATAAGCCATAATTTTTTAAGAACAAAATATATTGGAAAATGGAGGAGAAAACAGGAATGCAGTAGCTGATATAACAGCCTTCATTTTATCATAGTTAAATTAAAAATAAAACTTTGGAAAGGCTCAGATCACACAGGATTAATACCTTTTCTGTTTTTATTTCCTGCATCTAAGATAATCAAATCTGTGCCTTCACTTCTCTGTGAGCTGCTGTACCTCTTCCACACTCTCTAAATATCACAGTTCTGATTTGAGAAGTCCCACAACATGCAAGATTAARTTGCATGTTCAGTTAGATACTTAATTTTAGAAGTAGCTGTGCCAAAACATTCTTTAAAATCCTGAGTAGCTTTAGAGAAGCTTATTAAGTCAATTAAGCTGAAATTTAACTCAAAATCAAGTTATTAGGCTTCATAAGGTTCATTTAAGTACTATAAAAGAGAGAATAGCTATTCCTGAGAGAAAGTCTGCATTATGTATACTATCAGCATGGAGGATCATTGCAGCTTTTCATGCTCTTAAAAAACTACAAATGAGCATTTGAAATGTTTGAAGTATTCTTTCTGAAAAGGACAATAAATATTGACTTGCCATTTACTCACATCAACAAATGTTTACACAATAGATGTGCAACATGAAAGAGCTGGCAGACTATTCAGATCGTATTTAATCTTTGATGAAGAAAAGCTATAAAAAGGTACTTTGGAAATGGAAAATATTTAGCTATTGTCAATATTTTAAAAAGATGTAAGACTATTTGTGAGTGTTTATGTTTGGTATATTTTTCTCATCCAGTCATCTTTAGCATAATCAGAGTTTCTGGAAGTTTAAATATGAGTAAGACTATTTACTTCTGCTGAGATTATTCACTATGTTATACAAAATAAACATAAGTGTTAATTGAAATAGCAAGCAAGAAAATCTGAAGGTGGAAAAAAATCCAGTCTCATTTCACTGCAGTTTCTGTCACCTTGCAAATGCATCTTGTAAATAAGTTTCTGAGGCACAACTCTTGAAAACTATCTTCCAGGAAACAAAACGAAAACCCCAAACCTAAAGAGATTTTTTTCAGCCTGGCTATGACATAAATCTGATTTTGATCTTTCTGTTCCATACACCATCAATCAACAGGATGGTTAAGAATTCTTGATAATTTTCTCTTTATTAATGTTCACTACTGTGTGTTAAACCATGTTTATCTGCCTGTGATAGAGCTGCTTCTTCCCCCAAAATTATTAATCTTGGAAGCCTCCAAGTTGTTGCATGGGTGTCTGTTTACAAGTGCTAATTCCAATTTCTTTGGGTCAGTGATGCTATTAATATTATTTGGGTTCTAATATTCTTCTTAAATCTGTCTCAGATGTCTTTGTAATAACCTAAACTACAAGAGACAAGATATTCACTGGAAAATGAAAAGAGGTGGCATTAATTTACATTTATTTTATCACATCAGATTTTTTTATCCTTTCTCTGCTTGTAACTTTATAGGAGAGAAACATTTGGTATAGTTTAGGCTTTGCAGGTAACCTAAGAGAAATATGCCTCCTAGCTGTATTCTGATTTTTGTTTTAGTGCCCATCAGTATGCTAAGTGGTTTTAGAAGTTATAATTTTATCTATAGTTTAATAGTTAAAAGAAATTAAGGTTTTCTGTGTTCGAATTGGAAGAATTATTTGAGTTCAAGTCTAATGTTTGACTGGCAAATATGGCTGGAGTCTCAGGAAAAAATTCAGATCTTAGTAGTTGCCTAACAGACATTTCTTTATATTTCATATTCATTAAAGATGGAAGAAAAAAAGAAAAAAAAAACAGAAAAACAGAAAAAAGAAGTCTGAGTAGAAAAAGAATTGTAATTGTATTGGGTGAAGGTGTGTCATCTTGAGCTTGTTTCAGGCATTTAGGGGATATATGTTTCTTTAAGATTTTTTTTCAATATGAAAGGCTCCATATGGCACAAAAAAAATCTTATCAGAGTGTGTCAAATCTGACATTAGCTTATCTTAACCAGTTTGACACAAAAATGCTTCAGAGAATGCAAATAAGCATTCAATTTAAGAAAGTTAGCTTGTGCCAAAAGGATATTGTCTATTTGGCCAGTTAGCTTTGAAAAACTCTAAAGGCTAGTAATTGCCTACTCAATGAACTATTACATGTCTTTGATGCAAATGCCTTCAGGGAAAATATAAGGGAAGGGGCATGTGGAAAGAAATTCTCCTGCTTCTAGGGTATCTTTTCCATTTAGAGATACACAAAGTATTTGTGRGCTGATCCAGCATTTGAACCTAGAACAACAAAATCTAATTCTCTCACACTTAAGATCACCTTCTTAAGATTCTTATTTGTAAGATTAACTAGAAAAAAATCCTTAATTGTCCCACAAAATTGTTCAGAATACTGAGGTCCAGGATGCTTTGCAAGGGTGTGGGGGAAAAGGRACACCATCTGTCAAGTCCTCCTTGTGTCTCTTGGGTTCTCCTTAGGTTGGTGACCATGTGCAAGTTTTGGTTCCTATGTGCTTTTGTGCTGAGGTCCTGATGACCAGCTCATCTGGGAGACCGTTAACACAGGCTGCTGTGAGAGCCTGTCCTTGCCGCTGCTGCTGCATGTTCATTCCCACGCCTCCACGGGCATGTTCCAGACATTCCCCTGCACTCTACACTCTTAATTCACAACAGTCCTAGTCTTTCTATTGCCATTCTCTACAGGTTCACAGAATCATGGAAATATCACTAAACAACATGATCTAATCCATTTTTAAAAAATGTCTTCTAACCTTCCTTATTATACTAAAACATGAATCACAGAAGTGATTCTGAGAAATATGCTTCTGTGATTGTGTTGTAAATTATTTAAACAAAATTAGCACAGAATCTATGCAAGTTGTATATTAGAATAATAAACTAACAGGTTGAAGAGATACAGATGTGGAATAGAGAGTCAGAATTATAAGTAGCAACCAAGAGACTTATTTTCCCTCTGAGACCAAACTATTCTTTCTAGAAAGATTCAATCACATACAACTGTATGAGGATCAATTTAAATTATTTTTGCAGGGATTTTTTTTTTTCCCATCTCTATTTGAACTGTTTCATTCCCTGTGTGGCTGCTTCCATGAAAGTTGTCTTTACTCTTTCTAGTTACTGCTTCTTAAGAAATGGAATACAATACATCAGATTTCAGTATCATGGAAATTAATATGTCTTGAAAAATGTGGAAAGGCTGTGGGATAAGTTTGATTAGCATGTAGTTATAAACATTTTGATCTGCAGTATTTATTTTGAGCAAAACCCCAAACTTCTCTGGAGTAAACTTATGTAGAAACAAGCGAACTACAGAAGGAATTCAGCTGGAGGGGAGGATTCCACACTCCAATTCAGAGGCTATACATTTTCCATTTAACAGTGATTGGGAAAAAACACATAAATATCCCTTGGGATTGTGAACTACATGAATATCCCAGAGAAAGACCTGTTGGATTTCCAGTTATTCTATGCAAAAAAAGGAACAGTTCCATCAGAAGAAAGAAACCTGGTGCTCCCTCCTGCTCTGTGTAGCCTGTCCCCAGCTTAGTGCTGAGGGAAACGTTCTGGGGTATAGATGTGAGTTTTCTTTCCTTCAGACAGGGGAAAGAATTTGCTATGTACTGTACCACGGGGTAAAACAACACAGCAGTGGGACTAGCAGTTTCCCCTTCACTGGTTTTATGAAAACTAACAATTGCTTTGCGAGTGCAACTCGTTCTGGGTAGGCTGGCTCTCAGGCATGGAGAAAAGCTAACGAGAAAGAAAAACCTGAAGTACCTGGGGTGTCTGTAGAACTAGGTGGCAGCTGAGTGAGAACTTTGGATGTTATGACCTGTACGTGYGTGCAAGGGGAATGAGGTGGGAATTCCGCAACTCTTCCTGCATATGTGTCTCAACTGTTTTAAACATTAACTCTAATGCCCATTACTACTCTTGTAACATTTTACAAGGCACATTTTTTCCTGCTGCTGGGAATTAATGGTTTTTCAGGATCAGAAACTGGTAATGATTGAAGAACTCTCTGCAGAWGTGTGTGACAGAAGTGCAAGCTTCTCAGCTTCTCAGACTACTGACTGTAGGGATGGTAGTTTCTATAATACAGATATGTCATCACGGTCACTAATTCTACTTTCCAAACACAATGCATAGTTCCCAGATACTAAACAAGCTGTTCTATTTTTAGAGTAATTTTAAAGATTACCAGGCACTGTTTAAAGACTGTCAGTAATGGTGCTAAGTATATTTCTCAAATAAAATATGATCATCATATCATAAGGTCTTTGGACTGAGTGGAGTTACCTGTGCCTTTGTTATGTTCAACTTTTATATATGTGTCATTTGTCAAGCAATATATTTGGGAATCAGGTAACCTTCCTGTCTCATATATTTCATTTATTGAATTATCAACACTTAAATGGATCTTAAATTTGATGCATTCAAACAAAACTGATGGCAACAAAACCTGGCTTTGCTCATTTTAAACGGGCAGTTAAAGTATGATTTAGGATGGAGGAGGCTTGGGTGTAATGGCTTTTCCATTACATACTGATTTCTAGCATGAAAGTGAAAGATGAATAAGAAGAGAATGATGATTCTGAGACACCGAAATAGAAAGATTTAATCTGAGCACTTCTCAGTGCCTATGAAAGGGCTTTCTGTCTGGAACCGGGGATGGACAGGGCTGAAAATATAAGCATGTATCGTATTGGTATGTCAGTCACAGTTAGCAGGCATTGTTGGGAGACAATCTCTTTCAATCAGTCTCTTACAGGCTGGGAGATAGCACTCATTACTGTGCAAATGAACCTGCAGCTGGTTTTTGCACAAGGTTTCAGAAGGTGACATGAGTTAAAAAGCTGGTTAAATGGCGTCACTGAGGAAATGGATACCTCTCTAAAGGTTGAGATGGGCAGTAGGACATTAAAAATATCCTTTATGGGATTTTTTCCCTTGAAAAAACAAAATTTGGAGGCTAAAGAAGAAAAACTTTTTTCTTAGAAAAATAGTTATGAATATCTTGCATTCTCTGATATATGTATGAAAAAGTATGTTTTACTGAATATAAACATACTATATTTTGATAAATCCTCTTTCTGACAAAATACTTAAGTGTTGTCTGGTAAAAGCAAGGTTCTATTTCTCCATATCATGGCTATTACACTGTGGAAAAAGTGGAAAAGAGAACAAGAAAACCTGTACCCCTGTACATCGCATAAGCTGCATAAACGTGAGGTAGACTGCCGTGCCTGAAGCTGTGGGAGGACAGGCCTCTATCTGTAGGATAGTGACTAACAAGTCATGCAAAGGGATACCAAGGGTTTAATGATGGTAATGTGATAAATTTAAAAGTGGGAAAACTTATATGTCGGATGCATGTGAAGAAAGGATACAATTATCAAATTAAAACTGTAAACTTTGCTCACTTATGTTCATCTTTGTCATTACCACCGAGCTCTTGCCTCCTTCTTGCTGGCTATTAAAGGTCAGTAGTACATACTAGTTTGCTACTTTCTATCCCCCAAGAAAAGTCTGTCTCAGAGAAAGTATGCTTTTACATTGCCATGCRCTAAGTCTGGGGTGGCCTATTCTTTCAGCTGTAAGGAATGTTATCTTGCAAAACTATGACTGATAGTACAAAAGTTTCTATCAATTTGTTATTGATACCAGTCATTTCTTTATTGCATTTCCACAAGAACAGGTCCATATGTAGAGTAATTGTTTGTTTGCTTTCCCATTGAAATATATAAATGGAGCAAGGGGTAAATGGACATACTTCAGAGTTATTTGGGGTAACTAGGTTTTTCTTTTTCTTTAAGACATTCGCATTCCTATTCAAAATATGCAAAAATGTGCCATTTTTTCATAAACTAATTTAAATGCAAAAATCATCTTTGCTCCGAGTGCTATGCATTCCTACAAGAAAATTACGATCTTTCTCATGGGAACATCCTCATTGCATTTGAAAGTGATAATACTGTGAATCTCAGAAACTGAAATAGAAAGCAGTAAAATTATTAGAATACTTTTTTTCTAGGCATCCCCATAAGTAGAAGAAATATAGCCCAAGGCATTAATGTGCTTGAGTTAACTCTCCTGCGGTTTTGTGCAATACTCTCACTACCAAATTAAAATGTTAAAGTTTTAACTAGAGTGGGATGGGAAGTGGTTTGTTGAAATTGTAAAAAAAAAAAAGTACAAGCTATAAAAGAGAGCAGACTTGTAGTTGGTTACTCACACTGCAAATGATTCAGAGAATTTTCACTTCATAGTTTTTACCTTAATGACTAAGTTATAAGATTCTGTCCTACAACTGTTATAGGTCCATCTCAGTTGTTTAATGTAAATTTGTAGTGGATCCTGAAATGCCCACAATGATTGCCTTACTCATTTAGTAATAATATCATTCTCACTCATATGTTAATCAAGAATGAATTTTCAATGGGAAATAACAAAATACAAAAGCAGATAAATGATTTCACCATTTGTGTATGTGTTGGGCAGGTCAGAGTTAAATACTGCAGACCTTCTAAGTTACAAAAAGAACATTAGAACACAAATGACATCAGATATGTTAGTGGTGGATTTGTCTTATTTTCCATAAATATTCACTGAAAATGTTCCCTGCCCCCCAAAAACATTTCACAAAAATCAGATTTTGATTATGCATGTTTCTGATGAAAATTATTAGCCAGCTCAAACTGGAATAATGTTTAAGATAATTCACTCACCTATTTCTTGATTCTATGCTATCATCAACAAAGAGAAAACTGTTAGGTTAGGTGGTAAATGAGTCTCTGCAAGCAATGGCACATGGGAGAACCCAAATAATACCCTGCCTCGTCTGCTCCCAGCCTCTTCACAGGAGAGTGCTCAGCCCATCCAGGGCTCATTTCCACAAGCACAGCAGAGCACAGAGGCACAATGACAGTGGGGAACCCAAATGATTGGCTCAGAGAAGAGACACCCTTTCTAAGTGTTTTCCTGAGTGAAGGACTCCCTCTCTCATACGCATGTGGAGATCTGAGTAACTGGCTGGAGCCGTGGGAAAGACAGCCCACGTGCCTGTGGTGCCACAGCTGGAGTGAGCGAGGGTCTGCAAGGAGGTTGTGATTGCTAGCAGACATCCAGGCATATGTGCTGGCAAGTGGGTGAGGTGACCTGGGAGCCAGGGGTGCACATGGGTCCCTAAGGGTGAGACCACAAGGAAGTTGCCCATCAGAGGGACCAGGGAATCCCAATCGCCTGCTGGGGAGACCATACAGTCTGGGAGTTAACTGAGACACATCTGTGTGAAAAACTCTAGGGGGTGAGACACCTCAAAGAGCAGGGGTCCAGGACCAGGTACTGAATGGATTCTGAGTCCAAGGTCAGCTGCTGGAAGGGTCCATCCACACTGTGTGTGTGTGTGTGTGTGAAGGGGTTTTTACCAGCAGTTGGACTGGGGCTGTAGCCTTGGGGGCTTGTACATTCAGATATCAGCAACTGGGAGGACTGAGGATCCAGGGTCAACTACTAGGCACACTAAGTGTCCGAGCTCAGCTGCTGGAAGGACTCATATTGTACAAGGGTATGTATATTATATATATTTATGTCCCACTGATGGATCTTCCTCCTGATTAGCAGGGGAGGAAGAAGACAAGGCCATTGATGTTTGTGTGCATTATGTTTGTGTGCAAGCTGAGAGTGTCTATCCATGCTGATCTGTGTAGTCAGCCATGTATATGTATATGAATATATGTTATCTATGTGTTAGCTACTAGGAATACACCTTCATTTTTGCTACTGTTTGGATCCAGGGACATGGAGCTGTGATGGCCTTGTGTCACAAGGCAATCAAGTTTGGCTTTCTTACCTAACAAAAACATTATGTGTCTCATAAATAGTCTCTCAATGCTTTCAACTTTGAATTATTTCACTATATCCCAGGGGAGATCATTACATTGTAAAAGTCTTTGTGGGTTTTATGCTGTAACTTCCTTAAAATGTCATTTGTGTTTACTGTCACAAGCTGAACGTTGCTAAGCTGGTATATAAATATTTCCATCAATGTAGCTTAGCAGAGAGTATTTGTCAAATGATCTCACCTTTTTTGATTATAATCCTAAGAAAATAACTTTTTTTTTCTTTAAATAGGAAAACAAATTAACCTATTCTCCAGTCTTTCACTTTTTTCCTTTGCAGCACATGTAAAAGTATCTCAACAAAGCAATGCTGTGAATTTAAAGTGGAGGGCATGAATATTTATTAATGCAGAAACTGAAGTTTGTGCATGATTTGAAAAGTTTTTGAGGAACTAAACACCTGTTCCCTTCATGGAAGTAATTGCTAGTTACAGAAATGTTAGTTGCTTAAATAATTACATCTTTCAAATATATTGAGACAGAGAACTCTATGTCCTGATGTAATATTCTGTATAGCTGGAAAAACACTTGAGCCTCTTGAAGTTTATTGCTTCTGGACTGATCATTTTGTTGAGATCTGCTTGTATATTTTTACAAAATTTCTTAGAAGTTATGATATAGTCATTACAACACTCTGAATATTTTGGATCCGTTATAACACCCATCTGCCCAAAAACAGTTATATCACTCTTAGTTTCAAGATCAAGACCCAAAGCTCTGTATTCAAGGTTTATATAATCAATGTGGAAGCAAATGAAGCATTATTGAGGASCCCAGGGTGGGATCCAGACCCTCCTGCCACCTAGACATCCGACCCGCCCCCTGCATGCCAACTACAACCATCACAACATGTTTGAAGTGAAAGTGATGAGGGGGTAAGGCCTGGCTTGGCTGAAGCCCGTCATTGCTGCCAGTGCACCCGCAACCTTCTGCCCGTGCTCCGTCTCGTCTTTTCGAAGTGGCGTGGCAGTTGACGCTTGGTCCAGGCTCTTGCCGAGGTTTCCGTACGCAGCGCGGTGGCRVACGCAAGCAGCTTMGGTGGCTCAAGCCAGAGAGGTGGGAAGGCAGGCTGAGGAAGAGATCCTCCGGCTCCTGGAGAACGGCCGCCCGTAGCGTCACCTCTTTGCAGGAAGCGATGCGTTTCTCGACAAAGCAGCAAAGTTACTAAA